>NW_028258354.1:6284216-6591169 GCF_053883595.1 Heterocephalus glaber | reverse complement strand
TATGGCTGTTAATCTGCTGACTTTAAGATGGGCTATTATATGGAGATATGTAATTGGGCCCAATGGCATAACAAAATCCTTCAAATTAGGAAACAGAAGTAGAGGACGAGTGTAATATGAGAAGGATTCAGCTCACTCTGCTCACTTTGATGATGAAAGACTTGGATCATAAGTCAAACAATGTATCTTCTAGAAGGTAAAGAATGTGAAGAGACACAATAACCAGAGCCTATTCATTGGCAGTATTTTTACCAAGTGAGATTATCAGTCATTTGACACACAAAACTATTAGGTAATAGATTTTCATTATTTAACCTGCTAATTTTTAGGACAGTTGTTACATCAGCCATGGAAAATTAACACATAAACCAAAGAACCAACATGGAATCTTGAAAGTCATAGGAACAGGGAGTAATGGCCCCCAAGCATTACCTCAGTGGAATAGATGCCTTTCAGAAACTTTATAAACTATTTTTTATTTTAAAGCTTGGAATATATATTCAACTATATATTTTAAGCTGAATGTGTATTATGAGGAAAGTTAGAAGGATCTGAGAGCCACAGATATACTGGCAGAACTTTTCCTTCACAAAAATGGTAAGCACACACAGGGAAGATCAAAATGTCTAGAAACATGCTCTGGCTTGGGAAGGGGAAAGGCAGCCACTGTTGAAATTCTTCCAAAACCTATCTTGCCTTTTATCTACTGCATTAGAACAACTGTGGAAACCTTTGGAGCTATGTGCCATTTCCAAATAAACCATTTTAAATATAATGACATATATGAAAATATTATGCCATGTAGCTACCACATAAAACAAAACCAGAATAATATAAATTGCTGACAGAGTTGCCCTCAGAATAAGGAATATAATCAGAAAATTATTACATAATGATAAAAGAATGAATTATCTAAGTTGACATAACAATCATAGATGTGTACGCAACTAGCACTAGAGACAAAATTAACAAGACAAAGACTGAGGACTTTGAAAGAGACATGAGCATATTCTTAATTACAGTTGTAGGATTCAACAATCTTCTCTCAATACTTGACAAATCAAATAAGGACATATGTGACCTGAATAACACAAAATTAAAACAGAAATTAATAAAATTTAAAAGAAAACTCAGTAAAGAAAATCAATAAAAGGAAAGCTAATCTTTGAAAAATGAATGCAATGGATATAACCATACCCATACTGTGACCAAAAGAAAGAAACATCAAAGGTTAAAACAAAAAAGCCAAGAATTCCCAATAAAGGAATGAAATTTTGGATATCAATACACACTTCACATAAAAAAAAAAGAAACTGAAGGAACATCACAATCAAGTCTATCTCCATAAATTAGCAAACTGAGATGAAATAGTTCATTTTTCAGTTCTTTACATCTTCCCTACCCCATATATGCACACTGTCTGACAGAGCTCAGACCACAGAGACAGAAAAAAGGTTAATATTCACCAGGATATGGGTGAAGCGGGTAAGGGTGGTGACTCTCAGTGTGCAAAGGATTTATCTGGAGGTAATAAAAGTGCTGTATAATTAGATAGTGGTAACAGTGTGCAATCCTGTCAAGGCAGAAAAACCAACTGGATTGTATCCTTTAAAATGGTCAATGTGTCAATTTGATGCGGTATGAATTTCACTGCAAAGAATAAGTAGAAAGATGAAAATAATATTATGAGAGGTCATGTAAAAGCTACATGAGAAAACCTCTTTAATACCATTGAGTTACTGTAAATATCATATTATATCAAGATTAAATTATTAAGGAAAAAAATGAAAACATTTTATGGTAGTCAATCATAAAATACACATGTCAAAGGAGATAATCAAAGTAACAAAACTCAAATAATAAACACTAAGAAAATAACAATGCATATGATTGATATTACAGATGAAAACTATTTTCATAAATTAAATTTCACCTTGAGTTCTATCCTAGGCAATTACGAGAATAGTCTCATCGTAATGCTAAAAATCCTGATGTCACAATAATACATACTCAGGAGATTTTAGTTCAATATGTATATATTTTTAGGTGGTAGAGAGACTAAGTAATAAAGTCATCACTTCTTGCAACATTGGAGAGAACTAAGATTAGATTATTCTCACAAAATATATGTTGACCTGTTTTTAGATCTACTAAAAATTAAAATATAATGCATTTAGAATATTATAGTTACAATCTGAGATCACTATTTTCAGTTTAGTGTTTTTTAATTTAAAGACCCAAATACCTATAGTTTTATTGATAAAATATTTCACTGAACATTTTGTTTAATTTATTAACTTTATTGGTACATTTTAGGTATACAATATAATGACATTCATCATTGGGAATTTGTACCTTTACATGATATATCTTAGTTTTTTTTCCCCCACCCCTTCCCCTGCCCTCCCTTCAAACCCTCCATCCCTCCCTATTTACAAAGACTTTGTTTCCATCTTTTCTTTTTCTCATATTTATTTCTTTCACTTCTTTCCTTTTCCCTACCCTTTCCACTTCCCCTTCCTCTTTGGACCTTTTCTTCCTATTTCATGTTATCTATTATACATTTTCATCTTTATTTACACTATCTCAGATAACTGGACCATTGATATTATAATTAAATTATAGGATTTCCTTAGCCCCACCACTGCATTTGTAAAATTGATATGATAGAGCCTTTTCACTGGATTTTTATTTGCCACCCTAAAGCTACAAAGATAAAACAGTCTAACTGGAACACCAGACAGGACTCTAGAGAATATTACTATCTCGTTTAAAGGGGGAAAACTATTTCTCACGAATGCTTAGTTTTTGGGAAAAATCTCATGAAAATATATCTAAACTTAAAATCAAATTGAGTGATTGCATGGATATTTGTTTGCAGGACTTAATTCAATTTGACTACCTTGGATATTGTAGCCCTTTTTTCTTCCCACTCTTAGCTCAGTTAAAAAAAAACAATATCCACTAAGCTAGCAGGCTAAGCTAAAAAATTGAAAAAGGAGAGGGCTCTGAAGCAATTTGATTAATAGTAGCTAATCATGGTATCTGTCTATTGTCAGGTGTATAAGGTACATAGTTTTCATAATGCTAAGAATGTTTGTTAAATAGGGCCAGGGATTTAGCTCAGTGATTTCGCCGCCTGCTGCACAAGCACAAGGACCTGAGTTCAATCCCCGGTACCAAAAAAACCCCCCAAAAAACAAAAAGAATGTTTGTTAAATGAAGGAACAATGTCCAGGCAAAGAAAACATATAAAATCCTCAACACTATTCCTTCCATTATTTTTCAAACATTTTATGCATACGTTAAACATCTATATCACTAAGTATCTCATGAATCCAGGATATATAATTTTCTCCTGTTCTAAAGTTTATTTCAGCGATGTGAATACAAGCAACTCTATTGTGTTTTGGTTTAAAGCTGGACCACTTTTGTTTTGTTTTCTCCTAGCATCAAAAGCATGAGACAATAAACAGCTGGCATTATTACTAGGGCTTGGCAATTCATGGACAACCACATACTATAATTGGGCCATGGCTGTTTTGTAAATAAGGTTTATCAGAACACACCACGCCTATGTGTTTGTGTATTGTCTGAGTCCATTTTGTGATACAAATACCGTGTTGAGTCACTGCCACAGAAATTGTAGGATTTAAAAAACCTGAAATGTTTACAATCTGGCACTTAACAAAAAAGTTTGATAATCCCTATCACATATTGCTAGACCAATATTCAGCTTCTCAAACTAATAAGCCAACTTTTACCTCTGTTTCATAGCACTATGGTTACCAAACAGGTTCTCTCTTAAAGCTTATTAACTGATACTTCTGGATAGACATCATGTTTTCTGAACTGACATTATCCAAATTCTTTTTTAAAAATTTTGTTTCATCATTTGAAGATTTGTGAGAAAGCACTATATTATATATCATTCGTTCACATACTGTTTTAATTAAAAGATCCATGTTAAAAAAAAGTGTTAGGCTATAACCTAATACTCAGTAATACTCACTGAAAATAAGTTTTTACTACTAAAGTTGAATTTAAATTCAGTCTCCTTCATGAGGCTTTCATTACCTATTTCTAGCTTCTAAGGTAGTTTTATTATCTTTAATTTTAATGACCTGCTTGTAAGAACAGAGAGATGTACTTTCTTAAAATGGTGCTGGTGAGCCTTTTGCTCTTTCAAAGAATATTTTGTAACAATTTATTCAATATAACATATTTAGAAATTTAATATTTCCTATCATCATTGCATGACATATACATACAATTAAGTCTATCACTGACATTTAGAATGAAAAGCCCATTTCAATATTTTCAGTTCTTTAAATATCTTTTATCTCAGTCCAAAGACAGAGGAATATTGGTGTTTTTCTCTCATTATATATGTAACAAATCTAGCATTTCATCACAATTTTCTAGTTTCAAAAGACAGATTAATAGTCACCTGACTTTATTTAATTACAGTAAATCCACTAGATCATATATAGAATACAGACTATGAATGCTTAGTAGAGATTCTAGTTTTCTTTTTCCTATACCTACATACTATATCCATAGTACAACAGGATTCATGGGATTCAAAAATTCAATTCTGAAGGCATGTGCCAGTATGTTACATCAACTTTAGCAATTAAGTTGAACTTATAGCGCTACAGGTCGAATTTACTGAATCCAAATTTCAACACAAGACTGTTATCCTTGGCAATAACAAATTAGGCAAGTAGCATCTAAGGAACTAATCCTCTGTGGGAAGATATTTTTTTGTCATAAATAAACCAATCTCAAACAGATTTAGAGTAGGAGATTTTTCTTGATAATTTGGGTGAGATCTTTCCAAGAGAATGAGCCAAAAAGGTGGAGAGATTTGCCCAGGCGCAGTCAGAATAGGAACTAGACATATAGTTCCCTGAAATGTACTCACACTGACACTGTTGGTTTCTAAGAGTGAGGATAGGGCCAGGGCCAGGGTCACCTATAGAACCTGGAAAGGCAAAGGTACACATTCTCCCTGTGAACCTCAAGGAGGAAAGGCATATTTTCCCCAAATGTTAAAAACTAATAACCAGCACGTGCAAGCAACAGCAGAAATATCCATCAAGGAGCAGAATAATGAAAGTACAGATTTTTAAATTAATGGCATATTACTTAACAACAACAACAAAAGGAACCATACATACAAAATCATTGTGAATGACTCTCAAAAAGGCATTAAGACATTTTGTATATGAAAAGAAGACACACACACACACACACTTGTTAAGAATGAGAAAAGTGGCTTCCTTTAGTTGAGGGGAGAGTGATCCCAGGGAGATCAGAAAAGATAGGTAGTAGTACGTATACTTCTCCAAACTCTCTAACTTATATATTTAAGATCTGTTATTTCAGATTCGTGAATTAGTCTTCATTCTTAATGTGGAAAGTTCTATCACTGGAAATAATATTAATTCATGTGACTGACTCACACTTCTACTACAGAAGCAATAATTTCCATTTTTCATCTACATTTAGAGTTTTGCCCAGCAGAATACCGGAGACAGGTTTTCCCCACAGCAGCTCATTTCTTTAGAAGTTCCTGAATCTGTTTCCTTTCTGGCTAATTCCTCCTTTCAATCTCTCTCTTGGTGAAGACAATAAGGAAGGAACCAGTAAGTAATGCACATATACTTGACTTTCCAGGTGTGTGCAGATTTCCCCAGTAATAACAGTGGCGTGCCCTTGAACTTTCACTCCTGTGTCATGATACTGACATTTCCTCCAGTTCCTTCCTGTCTTCCCTGACCATAATTTCTTTTTTGTAATTTTCCATTTTTTGTAAGCATTGGCTATTTCTTTTTTATTGTTAGTTAGCACATAATGTTTACTTTTTTATTGTTAGTTTGTTAGTACATGTTTACATTCCCTGTGAGAATCTGGTACAAGTACATAACAAATCTTAATTCTTTTTCATCCCCTTTCCCTTCCCTCCCTCAAATCATCCCTTGATCCCCTTCCTTTTATTTTATTTTTCCCTATATGTTTGCCCCTCCCTCCTCCCTCCAACTTTTGATCCTCTTCCCTGCTGAGAAAGATCTATCACCTTGCTTCCTATTCTTCATGCTTTATTTTGTTCTCCCTCCCCCTCCCCCGGGATTTTTTGTTTTTCTTTCCTTTTTTTTACAAAATGTAATGACTTCATCCAGGCTGACCACCTGTAACCTGGCAGAAACCAGAAGTAATATGCACTTTCGGCGAGTGTTCAAATATGGTAAAATGAAAGGTCAGTTAATGGCTACCTTAGAGCAAAGTTGTTTTTATTCGCTTAATCCATAATATTCTTTCACCCTCCCACATCACTAAAGGTTTACCTTAAAGTTGCCTTTCCAGGAGGCATTTGAAACCACTAATTTTTTGAAAGAAAGGAAGGAGCAAGGAGTAGGAAAGGATGGAAGATGGTAAGATGATGTTCTGTAGATACATTTCAGTCATCTCCTGGTCCGTCCGTATTTGGTGTTTATGTTCATATTGCTCCCACTATTTGTGCATCCATGGAGGCTAGGAGGTCTTAGTTATATCCTTATCTCTCACAGAATATATCATTAAGTTACTCAAAGAGGGGATCTATAAACAGGATTGAATTGTTAGATGAACAGGGCCAATTCTTTCTCCTGATTCCAAGCGGAATGATATGACAGCAAAATATTTAAAAAAGGATCTGAAAGATTTCTTATTTTTGATGTCTGAAAAGTGAAAACGTAAAGGTCAATATGATTCCTCTAGTCAAATCTGCCCATTTGACACTCAGGCTTCCTGGTTCAAAGTCTTAAATAAATTCACAATCAACTTGATTAATATAGGAGACACCATGGAAAAATTGCTTTCATGGATTGTCAATGGCTGCTGCCTGATCCAGGACTCTGATAAGAGACATCTTTTCTAAAGTTGATTTTCCTTTTGATATTTAGCAAAATAGTCTATTCTTAAGCTACGGAAGAACAGAAGTGAAACTGATTTTTGCACATGACACCTAAAGATAAATGGAGCTCCCTAGCCCCTAGTCTTCATGAATGTGCTTTCTGTGGGAGCCAAAACTGATTTTGCTCATTCCATAGCTTTGAAAACTACAACAACATCCTGAATCTTTGTACTATTAGTTTTATCATCAATGAAGTCAGGATAGTTTGAGAGCCTGTTTAATGGGAGTGATATGGGAAGGAATTCAGTTCATGTTTACAAAATGCCTGGGACACTGCCTGGATAATTATTATTTATGGCATGCTATTATTTCAGCCTCATACAGTGTCTGCTTAGTATAATAAGTACTCAAAAATTTGTTTGTTAAATGAATCAATACATGAAGCCTATAGTAATAGTTCTCTCTCCCTCTCTCTCTCTCTCTTTTTTTTTTTTTGGTACCGGGGATTGAACTCAGGACCTTGAGCTTGTGAGGCAGGCACCAGCATCAATGAGCTAAATCCCTGGCCCATAGTTCTCTAGTTTTTGTTTAGCTTTGCATCCCTTAAAGAATTTTTGAAAAACTATGTATTTCATTAAAAATTTTTAAGTAAATTCCTAAAATATTGTATTCTAAATCTAATCATTTGTAAAGGATGCCATTACTAGTATATTGTATATGTTTACATTGTAACATAAAGTTATCTGTTTTAAATTACTGTATATCTAATTAATAAAGTATAATTTAATCCAAAAAATGTAATGACTTAGCAGACTCCAGTGAAATTGAAATGAAATGAAATGAAACTTCAGTATTCAACTTTCAGGAAAGTTCTTCACAGTATTTTGACCCAGGTGGGAATCCTGGCACATGCCTGTGATCTTAGCACTCCAGAGGCTGAGGCAGGAAGACTGCAGTGGATTGAAACCAGCCTGGAGTACATAGTGATTTCAAGGGCAGCCCAAGCTACACAGAGAGACCTCTTCTCAAAAAACCGAAAACCAAAAATAAACTAGCGAACAAAACCACAATTTTTTGGATCTACAAATATCTCTTTTCCTTAACATACCCTACTCCACAATACTACACATACCCATGATACTAGTTACAGAGACTTTACTTACTGGGTAATGGTGTACAAAACTGGGATGGGTAACGATGTGCAAAACTTACATGACATGATGATGTTTTCTAACTTACAGACTTGTTCATATTATCTTCACTCCTATAACAACATAAACATGGCTTCAGGGATGAAGAAATACGTTATCACAAAAGTGTGACAAATTTAGACAAGTTGTAAGCTGAGGATTTGGGATTCAAGTGCATGTTACCTACAATATAGAAAAATTACCTCCTCAGTAAAATTTTAAAAAAATAATAGATATGAAAATAGCAAATGGTGCCCAGTACTTACTCTTAAGAATCAGAACACTGTGCTGATTGATATAACTTGAATGCAGTGTTTAATCCCAAAAGTAAGTCAATGTTGAATAGCATAGCCACTTATGTAATTCTATAGCCCTGGCAAATTGTATTTTGATCCTAATCTTATAGCAGATTTTGTGCTTATGCTTCAGTTTGTTCCTGGATCTCTTGAAATTAACTTATCTGTTGAAAGGTTATCTTGACAGTCTGACCTTTATTCCCAAATTGAAATTTCATATAGTCTCTGCAGAGCCACTTATTTTCTCTTGCTCCTATTTTGGTACAATCTGCTTAGCCTTGTACAACACGATTTTGAGAATTAACCCGGATACATTCAACTTCTAGGAAACACAAATTTCTCTTTCTTAAATATTAGATTGCCTGAACCTATGTACAAATTTCATATTTTAAACAATTAATCAATTAATATCATCTTATTAGTATAATATATTATTATGTGATAATAGTTTGGTTCAGATTATCATCTCCCATTAGTCTTGCAGAATCAGGAATCATAGAGTTTTATTTAAATTACAATGCATAAAGCTACAGTATACAAAAAAAAATGTAATGCTACATTAAATGAAGGGTAAATGTAGAAATTGGTTTGAATTTAGATTTTTAACATAATGAAGGTATATAGAGAAAACCAATTAATTTAGCAATTATATTCTATGACTGACTTTATTTATTTTTTGTTATTTTTTATTCTGCATCTTTTTTCAGATTTTATTTTTGATTAGTACATTTTTATAGTTCATAATGATTACATTTCTTGTGGGGAGCTGGTACTTGCACATTACACATTTCAATTCTTTTTTCCTTTCCATACTCTTCTCTTCCTCCCCGCTTCCTCCATTTCTTATTCCCCTTCTGTTTTGCAAAAGACCTATATCCCTTTTATCTATTATCTACCACTATTTTGTCTTTATTTATATTTTGAGCTTCTCATGTAAGAAAAACCATGGGATATTTACTTTTGTGTCTGATTTATTTCACTTAGCATTGTGGTCTCAAGGTGCATCCATTATACTAAGACTTTTCATCCACAAAATTTATGATTATAACGTTAGTTTCAATTAATAAATCGTAATTTAACTTCATGTAATTCTTTCATTATATGCATAAACTTGTTATCATAAGAAATTCACTGCCATCACTCATGCATTACTTTGAGTTGATCTTTCTTTTCCTGGTTAAACTAATAATTCTCTGTTGAGAATATCATGAAGCTTGCCACAGTTGTATACATGCATATAGAGTAGTTGGGATTAAGTGAAATAAACACCCTTTGAGACGCTATACATTATAAAGTAGCTATATGCAGTAGATATATGCAATGTAACATTAGATTTGTCAAATGAGATTTTAAAGCCTTTTCTTGACATTGAAAATTATTAAGTTCCACAATGGCTTACTGACCAATGCATTAAAATTTCATTTTCTTATATTTAAATAATATTTGTAACAAGTCAGTATTTTTTTTGCCAGTTTGCTATTGTTATTGTTGCTGACTCTTTTGTTTTTAAGTTATATTTTTAAAGATCCAATAAGGATTTGGCTATGTTTTCATGCTTGCCCAATTTTATTACTCTCCAGTATTGCTTTTCCTCCATTCATGGCTTTCTGACTTTGATTGAATTTTAATTTAGTTTACTTTTAGTACAAAATTTTGCACCAAGGAAGTGTTTTTCTATAGTTAGTCATTTTAAATAAATACAAATATACATTAAAAAAAAGACATTTTCTTTCCATTTTAAAAGTCAACAGTTTCAATGTATT
Organism: Heterocephalus glaber; assembly: GCF_053883595.1. NCBI lineage: Eukaryota > Metazoa > Chordata > Mammalia > Rodentia > Bathyergidae > Heterocephalus > Heterocephalus glaber. The sequence continues at coordinate 6,581,022 of NW_028258354.1, read as the reverse complement.
TATCCATCAGTAATTATGTGTCATTTGACATGATGACTGGATGTCACGGAATTGTGTTGACATTTCTGATTGCTATGAATATACTTATTTTTAATAGTAAGAAATTCTGTTAATGATTAACAATTCTGTTAATGATTAGTTTATCGTGCTTAAATGTTTCTTCCTACAATTATACACTTATCAAGCTGCATTAATTGAAAGGAATTTTATCAGAATTCTTTGGAAGACTAAATTATGAACAGCAACATAGGTAGCAGTTTCTGAAGGCTTTCATTGTTTTAATGGCTGGTTAAAATTTTAGCAATGCTTGTTATGTGTACCATAGAAAGATTCTAGACTAGAAAATTATGTTGCTTTCTATACCAAAAGAATTACCATCTTTTAAATTGAGTAACTTATTTGATCCATTCTGCAGAATATAGGAGAAAGCATTGTTCCCAGGTTCTGTGGATTTAGAAATCACTATGTATTATAGAGTTTAATCAGTCTCATTGTTCACAGAGACAACAGCAAATTACTTTGGCCATAAAATAATCTTTCTTCTTTAAAATTTCAGTTACCTTCCTGATGAATCTGATATTTTTATCCATTAGTGAAACTAATGAAACTCTATTTCTTTAAATTAATTTAAATACATTTCTTCTAAATTCAGAGTGTGATTACTTTATTTTTTAACTTTGGTTTATGGGTAACTGTCTAACACAATTCTTGATAGAGAATTTACTACAGCTAGAAAAACTGAATTACACAATAAATCAAGTATCAAATTTTTCAAAGAATCTTTGGATAATTGTACAGAATCTCAATTACTATATGTAAATTTCCTCCAGTATTTCACCTTGAGGTATTTCAATAAATAATTTTTTTAAAAGATTCTAAGATAGGGGCTTGGGGAAAGAAAAGAAGGGAAGGAAAATATAAGAAAAAAATGAAAAAATAGAAACAAAGATTTTGTAAATGGGGTGATGGAAAAGTGAAAGGGAAGAAAGGGGAATGGGGGAAAAACAAGAATCAAGATATATTATGTACAGGTACAAATTCCCAAGGATGAATATGATGGTAATATATACCGTAAAATGTGCCAATAAACAAATGTAATTTTAAAAAATTCTAAGAACTGTAGCTTTATCTGAGAACTTTTTCTGTTAAGTTTAGTTGTACAACTTAGTTATACATAATGATCACATTCATCACATAGAATTTGTACTTGTACATGATATATCTTAATTGTGATTTTTTTTCATTTTCTTCCTCTTAGTTACTAAAGCTTTGTTTCTATTTTATCTTTCTTTTCTTGTTTTTTCCCCTTCCCCCTTCCTTCCTTTCCTCCTCCCCTCTCCCTACTTGCCCTTCCCCCTTGCCCTTTCCCATTTGAACATTTTCTTCCTGTTTTACATTATCTATTGTACATTTTGGTCCTAATTTACCCTTTCAGTTTCTCACACCAGAGAAACAATGTGATTTTTAAACATGTGTGTCCGATTTGTTTCACTTAAGAGTATGGCCTCAGGGGGGATCTATTTACCTAGAAGTGACTCCAGTTTCTCATTCTTTATGGCTGAGCAGTACTCCATTGTATAAAAAAGCACATCTTCTTTATCTATTCCTTCATTGATAGGCATTTGGGCTGTTTCCAAGCTTTAGCTATCTCAGAAATTTTCTTGCTATGTTTTTGAATATGAAAGAGAAATTAGATTTATTTTACTTCTTTCTTTCTTTATGTGATGTTCAGCATGTATGTGTAGGTATAATATTTCATGTATAATTATGTATGCATGAAATAGTACCAATGAGATATATATATATATACATATATATGTATAAATATGTAATATATGCATGAGATTGATTATATAGAATACATTATTCCCCATGTGTGAAGTGACATTGTTTATGATATGGACATAATTAGGGTAATTATATTTTCTTAGGATCTCAGAATACCCCTGTAAACCTCGTAGAAATAAACACATTACAAAGCAATGCTTTCCGAACATTCTAAATACTAATGACACCAATCATGTTGGGCAAGTGTCCACCATATTGTCTCATTTAACGCTAATTGCCTCGTTAAAAGTGTTACTGTTAAATTCAATCACTTTCTGAGGTCTGGAGATTAAGACTTCAACGTCTGAATTAGAGGGATGTACAGCACAACCCATACCTTATTTGTAGCAGTCATCACCACCACCAGGCATAGCTTTGCCTTACGTTCAGTCACTGCAAAAACATATTTGTGGAGTTCTTGTTTTGGGGGAAGACAACTATAATTTTTCAATATGTAATGTAAGTGGGTTAAGACCATGTGGCTTGTCATTAAGAATTATTCATTCTCTGTCTCTGTCTCTGTCTCTCTGTCTGTTTCTCTCTCTCTCTCTTTGCCTCTTTCTCTCTGCCTCTTTCATCTCTGTCTGTCTGTCTCTCTCTGCCAATCTATCCTCTTCTCATTATTAGAATTTTAAATATAGTTCAGTATCTTACCACTAATTTGTAATTTTCCAACTTACATGTTTGGCTTGTTTCTGAGGTTAATTTTTAAATTTTTGTGGTATACTTAAATTTTATTCTGAGGTGAAATTCATGTAACATCCAAGTAACCATTTTCAAGTAAATGAATCAGTGTCATTTATTATGATCATAATTAACCACTATCATATTTCCTTTAGGCTTTCTCTACTCCTTTTTAGTATTCTATCATTTTATTCTTCTGACCGGTTAATTTCAAATGACCTGAGTTTTTCTTCTCCTTTATTAAATATTAAATATTCTGGTGAAGCTGTCTATGGAAATTTTCAGTGCTATAACTGGGGTCTTTAGCTCTAGAGGTTTTTTATTATTATTTTGTTTTGTTTTAATGGTGTCTCTTTGTTGACTGCATTTTTCTTTGCACATTATTACTCTCTTTCATTTGTTTATTGTGTTCTCTTGTAGCTCACTTAGCTTCCTTAAGCAAACTGACTCTATGGGTCAGTTATTGATGCTTTACTTTGCTCCTTTGGTAACATAATGTTTTCCTGGTGGCTCACGTTCCTCGTAGTTATGTGTTGATACATACACAAAAGTAAGCATTTATTTCAGAAATTATACACTGGTTTCATCAGAAGAGTCAGCCCTTGCATAATCTGCTTATTCAGTATTTGGGAAGTTTGTGTAATGTTTTCTATGTCTGGATTACTGATGGACTCTTAGGGCAGGCTATCCTGATCTCTGATCCTATGGGGAAGGCCAAGAATTTGATTCTGAGTTGAATGTGGACATCTGGGGCACTCAAATGGGCCTTGATCTTGGGTCTTCTGGAACAAAAAGAATAATGAAGCACTATCAGATGAATCACTGTATAGTTTCATGTGTATCCTAGAAAAAAATGTATTGAAGGAAAAAAAAAGGACAGGATACACCCCAAATACAGTGCGCGAAATGAACATCTGGGTTCATGAAGTCCAAAGAAACTTAAATGTATTAAATATATTTTCAATGAGACATATAACAAACTTTCGAGAGTCAAAGACAAAGAGAATTTTAAAAGCAGCAAAACAAGGGCAACCTGTTACATACAAAGAAAAAGGCTAAACAATGAGACTATAGAAGGTGACCTATGCTATGATTCTATGGAAGCTGTCATAGAACTGGGACTAGGCTGAAGCACTTGTCCATGAGGATGTCTTTTGAGAACACTCATTATTTCTGATTCATACAAAGATCTGAACTTGATATATCACTTTCTACCTTTTTCCTTACCTCATATATATCGTGATATAACATTTTCTTAAAAAATTTCTCAAATTTACTTTGCAAAGCTTCTGAATACAATACTATAGTTTGAAAACAATAGTCAATGTGTTAACTGGGAAAATATTGTGAAAACATGTGAAAGAATTTATAATTTCAACAGATTAAAAAATTCTATGAAAATCAATTCAAACCTTATCTCAAATTATATACTAAAGTGATTTAACAGCATAATATATGGTTTATTGGCCATCCTTTTGTTGCTATGACCCAAACAATTTATAGAAATAATTATTTATTTTGACTCAGACTTTCAGAGGTTTTCTTCTATAACCAGATAGAAAAAAGGCAAAAACAATCATGGGGAATAGGATGGAAGATAAAAGCTATTTACCTCCTAGCAGCCATAAATCAGACAGACAGAAGAGTCAAGAGAAGAAAAAGCCAGGGACCAGATACTCTGTCCAAGTTTACACCTTTATGAGCCACACACCAACAGCCAGAAATGTGCTTTACTAACCTCTTAGGAGTTATTCAGCTAATCAGGTTGAGGATCATGATTCAGCATACTAGTCACCATACATGATTAGTAACCTCAATTGCAGGTCAAGAGAAAAAATATTGAAAATATAGAAAAATGATACTTTACAAAAGCATAAAATATGCATCACCTAGAAGTCTTAACATATCCATTTTATTAGTTTGATAAAAAAACGAAAAATCTGCAATGATATAATGGATAAAAATTTCCAAGAAAAAAAGTATTTCAAATCTTGGATTTAATAATTCAAGAAAGCTCTAAGCAGAATAAATAGCAAAGAAAAGAAAAAAAGAAAAAAATGATATAGTGCAGTTCAATGGTTGAGAATAAAAAAGAAATAATCTTTAAAACAATTATATCTAAAACCAAATTTACTTCATTGGAACTGGTTTCTCAACAGAAAACCTAAAGTAAGATAAAATGAGGACATCATTAAATCTCTGGGAACAAAAGAATGAGTTAAATTTATTTCTCCATATTCATCAAAATATTATTTAAAATTTATGACAGAACTAACCAAAACAGAGAATTTATCACCAACAAGCCTAAATGAAAAGAACCTCTTCTAGCCTGGGGAAAGCCAATCAAGAACAATATCAAGACTAAATAAGTGGTAAATATATAATGACAGTACAAAGCAATAATTTCTATGTGGAATACATACACACGTATACGTATATATACATACAGAGATACATACAGAGCCTGAAATAAGACAAAAATGCTTAAACATGAGAAATAATGCAAAACACAGAAGAAGTTATGTATAATTTAAAGGTTCAAAAATTTTACTAGAGTTGAGAAAATTTGAAAGATAATGATTTAACCCACAACAAGTCAAAGATACACATATTAATCTCTAATATACTCATGAAAATTTTGGTGAAAAATGTAAATTACAAATCTATGAAAGAAAAAAGAAAATGACAATATTGAATGATCTAAAAGTAATTAAGACAGGACCAAAGTGTAGAGAACGTATAAAGCATGAGATAAAAAAATTTGAAACAAAAATTAACAGTAAGATAACAGACCTAAATACAACATTGATTATAATATATTTAAATGAAAACAATGCACCAGGTCAAAGTTTAAGACTGTCAATCAGTTAAAAATTTACCAGAGTTTCTGATTTTAAATACAATGCTGATTTTAAGGCAAAGAACTTTAATGCTGATAAATACCCATACTCCAGGAAAATAAGAGGTTAATCCAAAAGGAAATGATCATAAATTCTTTTGATATACTTTCCTGAATTATTCCAAGAACTATTATGCTAGTAGACAAGTATGCTGGTTTTTCTTTCTTTCTTTTTTTTTGGACCCAGAGATCGAACTCAGGACCTTGCACTTGTGAGGTAGGCAGCAGAACCAGTGAGCTAAATCCTCAGCCCTTAAATATGCTGCTATGATACACAGTTTTATTTTGTCTAATGAATCTGTCACAAGGAGTACTTACTGCAGACTTGAAAATATCAGAAAAATTGGTTATGATTTATATGATGCCTCATTTTATTATATTGAAAATTCTTGGCTTTTTTGAGAGATCCAACTGGCCAATTAGTCCTATAGCTTTGTTGTGGGATCAAAGATATCAAACAAAGGCCGATCTTGAATCTAGGAGATTCCCCACAGTGATTTTATGTACTGCCAAATTTCACAGATTGACATTTTATTATGCTCCCCCATAGCAAAGAGTTAATATTCACAAGAGGCAGATTCTTTGACCTGGAAAAGAGGCAAGAGCATGAGTACAGTCTCTCTATTGCAGTAAACATTGATAGTTTTTAATCAATGGTAAAATCAAAGCCTTAATATATAATCTAGGCCACTGGTTACTTTGTTCCAAAAAATAAAACATAAGCAAAACAGAAGATCTCCTGTGTGTCTGAGTAAATAAATTGAAATGCAAATAAATGTTATACACTTCATTTGTTTAGATAAGTATATGATATTAATCTATGGATGATGGCTGTCAGAGATAATATGACTGGAGGACTCAGTTTAAGTGACTTTGAGTCTGGGGATTGAATATTTGTGAGTTAATCAACCTTAAACTCACTACCTTTCTATATCAACAATATAACAACTATCACACCTTAATATAATTATTTCATTTTCTCATGTTGTGTTCCAATCTGAGTCCTTTAAATAGAGAGAAGATGATTAGTTAATGCAATACTATGACTAGTTAATTTTTTAAGTTCTTAATATGTTTTATGGTGTTTGGTACATTATAAGCATTAAAAATTTACTGAATAAGAGACGGCTTAATATACTATGTTCACTTAAGGGAGATCATTTCAGTTAAACAAGGACAGTCTTTTAAATGATATTTACTTTTCATTTTTATAAAATATAATAATGAGACAGCAAATTAATAATCAATACAAATCTCAATGCTACTACCTAAGGCTGTTGACTCAAAAATTATATACCATTTACAATTTGCTTAATGATTTACATTATTTAGCTCATTGAATCTTTAAAGTTAATCTTAACTAAAATAGAGATAATCATTATCTTTATTTTACAAATAAGAAGTGTGTGTTTGGAAAAATTAAAATTTGAACTATATTATCATGCTCATGGGCTTCAAGTACCTAAATGATATCCTCGTAAAGATGTTGAAACCTGGATTTCCTAGAGTTTAGAGAGGGTTACATTTTGTTGATGTAAATGTAGACCTCATCAGAAACCAAGGGAGTATACAAGAAAAATAATATAAATTGGGAGTGGGAGAGGCTGGGGTGCAATTCAAATTAAGTAAGGCAGAGGGTAAGTAACAAAGTCTAGAAAAGATGAAGATTCCTATGAAAATATCATTAAACTGAACATTATGCTTTAATACCTATTTTTAAAAATCCACAAGTTTTCAGATAATCGTTCATTTTTATTGTTCACAATTTCTTTGTTGAAACAATTAGAATTAGAAATGTGACATTTGATTTTTATTGTAAAATAAGCCATGTTTCAAAATAGAGAAAGCTTCTTTATTTTTTTTAAAAATGTAAAAATACATTGATTCATTCAACATATATTAAATAAGAATCTGCTTTTTTAGATGTTAGAGTATATGTCAACTTTTAAATGGTAATTCTTTCCTCTGTTGGGTGTTTTATAATCTAATAGTGTATGGTGGTAGCAAGACAAATGTAAATGAAGATAAAATTTCATGTATTTTAAATCTAGATGTCCCCAAGGCTCATGTACTCATAGACACAGCTTTTGGAAGGTGATTGAATTAAAAGGAAGGAATAATGTCTTGCTGTTAGGAAGTAGGGCCTAGTCAGGGAACTCAGGTCACTGGGGACATGACCTGGCAATATGTTCTCCCCTCTCTACTTCCTATCATGAGGTGAGCAGCTTTTCCAACCACATGACACTCTGCCTTGCTGTTTCTTCTTCGGAGATGGACAACCATGGACTGAAATGTGAACCAAAATAAAACTCTCCTTCTTTAATTTGTGAATGTTAGGTACTGTGTGTCAGGAATAAGAAAATGACTAAGACAATATATTAAGAATTTTGGAAAAAAATTGAAAAGTAAAGTGCAGTAATGCAATAGAAAGTTTTAGTAAGTAGGTGAATAGAAACTAATTTATGCATCAGCACCACCTGAATAGGCTTTCTGAATGGCTGAAATTTGCTGGGGAATGCAAATGAAGAGAATAGAAGAGCCATAGGAATAACTGGGGTAAAATTACAGTCAAAATGAAATGCAAGTGCAAATACAACACCTGAATTATTGAAAAGTCTGTAAGAGAGACAGAGTGGCCACAAGCAACTTAATGTGAAATTACAGTGCCTGAATTTAGATGTGTAGGCATGATATCACAATTATATTACCATTATTGGGTTTAGATGGTACTATGATTTTTTTAGGATTTAAATAGGAGGTTTGTATTGCATTACTTTGGTATAGAAAACCATTGAAAGTATTTAAGCAGGAGAATAACAATCTGGTATGTACTTTAAAAAGGGAAATGTGGCTGTTGGGTGAATAATAAGCTATTATAGAAATAAAGGTAAAACAAAGAAAGCTTGAGAGGAAACTATTAAACTAGTTCACGTAAGAGGTGGTAAATTTATTTTGGAGTAAATAGAAAAATGATAAGAAGCAACCAGACTACTAAGTATTCAAAGATTGAACCAACTAAATTGAAAGGCTACAAAAATAAACAAGGGTGACATCTGGAGATTCAGCTTAAGCAGTGGGGTGAATGACAATGTCACGTGCTGAGAGGAGGAGGATAGAGAAGGAGTTGGATGTGGAAGGACAGACAAAGCACACTTTCAATTTCCACCACGTTTCTCTTCCTCACTCTAGTGTGAATGAATCAACTGGAACTCTGGACTATGCATGTTTGGTGACTGAAAGAAGGAAGCTAGCAGGGATGAAAGACAGAAAAAATGACAGAAGATCAAAGTCCCAGAAGACACAAGACTACAGGACACTGGGTACATATATTTATAGAGGACACTGGGCTATCTATAAATTATTTCATGTTTTGATACTTAAAGAATAGTTGTAATGGTTGATTTGGTTAAAGTGATAGAGAAATCAAAGGAGATTTTTTTAAAAAGGATCTCATACACAAAGAAAATCTACTGAAAATTTTTTAAAAAAAGGATTTAGGAGTGAACTAAAGACTGTTATACCTAAAATCAGTGCTAAAGGAGATATTGGTATGAATTTAAGACCAAACTGAAGTGAAGAGTTCAAAATATAGAATGAGCAAATTTTCAAGGATGGTAAATTTCTACAGCAGGGTTTAGCTGCCCAAGGGCACGATCATAGGTATATTCTGTAGAATAAAATCAGTTTTCAAAGTTGAAGTGTGCAATAACTGAATCACAGAGGAGGAAGGGAAATGGTATGTTAATGAACTTTAGGATCATATCTAAAATTGAATCATCACTGATCCTGGCAAATTTTGCAAGCTCAGAAATATTACTTAAGGACTTCTTGGCCCAAGTTTTCATTTCAGTAAACTGGGATAGAAATATTAACTTCCTGTGCTATTATAGATATTACATAATAATGTCTGTACAAGAATTAGCAGAGGTCTTCGTTCTAGTAGTAGCAAAATAAATAGAAGTTACATAAGAAAATTAAACATCAGTGCAGAAGGTAAATCATAAAGCTTGAGATTGACTTAAAAATGAATGAAATGAAAGTAATTCAAAGGTCTAATAATATTATAGAAGGAAAATATTAGTCAGACTACTGTGAAGTTATTTACCCTTTAACTTAACAATGCAAGAATGAATTCACAATCTCTTTTATAATTTCCAAAATAAAAAATTGGCAGCCACTTGAATGTGATCAGCCAATTTTCCAAATCCCCCCCCCTTTTTTTTTTGCTTAAATTCTTTTATTGGTACATTTTAGGTATACAAAATGTTTACATTTATTGGCAGCACAAAAAGAACATGATGGAAGTGGAACATGTTGCTTAAGGATGGATGGTAGGAAGATGCCAGTATATGGCCTTTGTATCAGTAACAAAAAGCGTACTTCAGATTGAAGTTTACAAACTGTCTGGGTTCCTATCCTTGAAAGAACATAGTGTCCTCCAATCATATATGATGATCAGCTAAAATATACAAGTATTTTGTTTTGCTTGTAACTAATCAATTTTGTCAGTGGTTTCTCTAAAACATTTTAAACAGATGCTACTAGTAAATTTTTATTGACTAAATGTCTACTTTAAGATTCTAATATACATATTTTATAATGTCTTTCAGATCTTTAATCAATCACAGAAGCAAATGATGATATTGAATGAATAAAAACACATAGGAGAAGTATAGTAGAGACGATAGAAGAGACACAAAGGAGAAGTAAGGTATTTTTTTTCTTTGAAAAATCTATTCTTACTTCTTATTGCTCAACTTTATAAATTGTCTCACTCATTTTTTTCAGTTTTCTTTTTTTTTAAAGTTGAGACAGGATCTCACCATGTAGTTTAGTCTGTCCTTGAATTCACTAGCCCAAGCTCGCTTTGCTCAAGAGATCCTCCAGCCTCAACATACCAAGAGCTGGGATTTCAGGTGTGCATCACTGCACACAGCTGTATTTCTCATAGTTCTGGTGATCAGACTTTATTTTCATACAAAAAATTTTTGAAGAATATCATTTTGGCTGATTTTTTGTTAGTTTAGCAAAATCAGGTACCCCTAAACTGTATGATCTTATTGAAATAAACTTCATTGTTTAATAACATAGTTATCAATTGATCATAACTTTTTCTTGATGTTTTGATCTAGCAAAAGTGACACAAACTTTGCAGCAATTTCACACATGCTAATGAATCAGAGCATTAAAACAATTCCAGAAACAGCAGAGACATATGAGATAATTTATATGGTGTTTAAGAGCACAGGATCTAGGCTCCAGGCATCACCTTACTGGGTAAGTTGGAGGGATCATCACCTCCCATCAGAACCTAGACTATCTTCAGGGGAAGGGCAGCTGGAACCTGCAGTATAACATTGCAGAGTTCAACCCTACAGGATGACAGGGAGCTCAACTTGGGACTTGCACCCAGAAATCTGCCTGAATTTCACCGCTCTGCAACTGGTTGCCTGAGACTCATTGACTTATATCTGCACAGTGCTGCCCACATTGTCTATTGTGATGGCAGAGGCATACCTTGAAGGAGGCCCTTCATTTTCATTTTTATTTTTTATTTCCAAAATTAGTATTATTAGTTTGGGGTTTTTTTCCTCTCTTATTTTTATTTTTTTCCTACTCTATGCAAATTTTTGTTTTTATTTTCTTTTTTTTCTTCTTTCTTTTCTCTTTCCTTTCTCTCTCTCTCACACTCACTCTCTTGGTGTCCCACATTGTTTTTCATCTCCCTTTTTGTTCTTGTTCTGGCTCTAATTTGAATTTCTTTATTTTTCTTTTATTCTCTTTTTTTCTTCTCTCACCTGTGTCCTCTGGCCTCACTGCCTAACTTCCCCTATCCTTTTACCTACCTATCCTTCCCTACTTAACTGCTTCTACCTCCCCAACCCGAAAGGTAAAGTTGCTATATTGAAGAGTTTATTCACTATAAATGTATGTTGGGTTGGTCCTCGGTTTTGATTTAATTCACACAGTTAAAGGTGTTAGATTTATAACTATCATAAATGGTCATTTTCTAAGATGTACTTGATGCTATGGTGTTGCTGATTGTATTACTTGGGCTAAGGTGTTGTGATTGATCTAGTCTGTGGTCCTTCCTGGTATAATGAAAATGAGATAGCCTCAGAGTCATTAGAGATTCAAAACCTAGAGACCAGCTATATCTGGAAGACACCTCTGAGAAGCAGTCATTCCATAAGGTTTCTAACTATAAGCAACAAAGATACTTACAACAAGCAATTTTGAAGTATCAACCCAGGAATTAAACCAAGGACAGTAACAAAAACAAAAATGAGAAGACATTTAAGCAAGGCCCAAACTCAGACTACCACCCCACCAAGGGTAAACTCTGGGGGGAAACTAGGTGGAAAAGTCTGATAATCAACCACCCGGACACCCTGAACTGATAGCACAGGAAGTAACAAAACAGATGAATAAGTCTTTAGAAAAATTCAAACCAGAAATAATCTCCCAGATAACTACAGAGATGGTGAGCAGAGTGAAAGACATGATTAGAGGCTCTAGAACAGAAACAGATTAAAAAAAATAGATCTGCTCAGAAACATGCTGGAAGCCATGAATGCCCAGCATAAGAAAGAAATTGAAGCCATGAAACAGATTCAAACAGATATTCAGGAGATTAAAAACTCCATTGAAAGCATGCAGAGCAGATTAAGGGAATCTGAAGATAGAATATCAGATATGGAAGACAGGATCATGGTTAAGGACCATGAAAACAAAGATTTATAGAAAACAATAAGGGACCAAAGAAATCAATCCAGCAGCTGCTAGACAATGCAAAGAAGAATAACATAAGACTGATAGGAGTCCACGAAAAAACAAGAGAAAGTACAATTGACATAAAAAAAAACTGTTCACAGAAGTAATAGTGGAAAACTTCACAGACAGAGGTAGAGAATTGCACATACAGATAAGTGAGGTATATAGAACTCCAACTAGCCATGATCAAAAAAAATCTACACCTAGACATATAGTAGTCAAGATCCCAGAAACCCAAAAGAAGAACAAAATCCTACAAGCCATTAGAGAAAAGAAACAAATCACCTACAAAGGAAAGCCCATCAGAATCACAGAAGACTTCTCAACACAAACCCTCAAGTCAGGGAGAGCCTGAAGTGAAGTATTTCAAGCCCTAACAGAAAATAACTTCCAACCTAGAATGTTGTAGCCTGCAAAATTATCTTTCAAAATTGATTGGGAAATTAGATACTTCCACGACAAAGAACACCTGAGAAATTTCATGAACACCAAACCAGCACTATAAGCAATTCTGAACAATATCCTAGAAAAAAACAATGAAGGCCATAACTCCATGAGGCCCAACAGGGAAGCCACCAGGGAAGGTAAAAAACTAAAGGGAATGAGGAAAAAATGAATAAAAGAGCCAACAAAAGCAAAACATCATGATAAGGATGAGTCAATATCTATGAATTATAAGTATCAATGTTAATGGCCTCAATTTACTAATAAAAAAGAAATAGACTGGCAGAATGTACTAAAAAGCAAAATCTGACAATATGCTGCATATAAGAAACACACCTAACTCAAAAAGAAATTCATAGACTAGGGATGGGGATTTAGCTCAGTGGTTTCACCACCTGATGCACAGTGCAAGGACACAAGTTTGATCCATGGTACCAAAAAAAAAAAAAAAATAGAAGAAATTTATAGACTGAAAGTAAAATGATGGAAAATGTTTCTCCATGCCAAAGGAATCCAGAAAAAAGCAGGGGTAGATCTTATTTGCAGACAAAGTATGTTTCAAACCAAAACTAATTGAGAGAGACAAAGATGGTCACTACATCCTTGTGAAGGGAACAATCCAGGAGGAAGAGATGACAATCGTAAATATATATGTACCAAATACAAATCTCCCCAACTATACAAAATAAACATTAATGTACATGAAAAACCAAATACACACCAACACAATTGCAGTGGGGGACCTCAATACCCCACTGTCATAAGTATACCATTTAGACAAAAAATTAACAACAAAATTTTAGAACTGAACCAAGCCATTGAACAAATGGACTTAATCAGTATTTACAGAGTGTTCCACCCCACAAAATCAGAATACACATTCTTTTCAGCTGCAAATGGGTCATTCACTCGAATAGACCACATGCTAGCTCATAGAACATGTCTAAGTGAATGTAAAAGGATTGAAGTTACTCCCTGTATATTATCAGGCCATAGTGCAGTAACATGAGAGATCAATAACATAAGAAAGTACAAAACCCCCACAAACACATGGAAACTGAATAGCACCCTCTTGAACAACCAATGGGTCACAGAGGAAATTAAAGAAGGAATTAAACAGTTTCTACAAGTAAATGATAATTCCAGTACAACATACAGGAATCTATGGGACACAATGAAAGCAGTTCTATGTGGGAAATTCATAGCAGTGAATGCGATATTAGGAAAACAGAGAGAATTCAAATAAATAACCTAATGCAGAACCTCAAGGCCCTAGAAAAAGAAGAGCATAACAAATCCAAAGCTCGTACAAGACAGGAAATTATAAAGATCTGACCAGAAATCAATGCAATGGAGACTAAGAATGATACAAAAAATCAATGAATCAAAGAGTTCGATTTTTGAAAGAATAAATAAAATTGATAAACCTTTAGCCAACCTTATCAAAAAAAGGAAAGAAAAGGCTCAAATCCATGCAATTAAGAATGAAAAAGGTGAAGTCACAACAGATCCAACAGAAATCCAGAAAATCATCAATACCTATTTCGAAAACCTGTACTCATAAAATAGAAAACACAGAAGAAATGGACAGATTCCAAGATACATATGATGCCAAAACCAGGAAAAGACCCAACCAAAAAAGAGAACTATAGGCCAATCTCCCTAATAAACATAGAAGCAAAAATCCTTAACAAGATATTGGCAAACAGAATGCAGAGGTTCATCAAAAAGATCATTCACATTGACCAAGTCAGATTTATCCCAGGGATGCAAAGATGGTCCAACATTTGTAAATCAATAAATGGAATACACTATATTAACAGAGTCAAGGACAAAAACCATAGGATCCTCTCAATAGATGCAGAAAAATCATTCCATAAAATCCAACACTCATTCATGAAAAAAAAAAAAAAACTATAGAAAATTGGAAGAGAAGGTCTTTATTTTAACCTGATTAAGGGTATCTATGAAAAACTAACAGCCAACATGATACTAAATGGTCAAAAACTGAAAACTTTCAGGCTAAAATCAGGAACAAGACAAGGATGTCCACTATCCCCACTCCTGTTCAATATAGTTCAGGAAACATTAGCCACAGCAATTAGAAAAGAAGAAGAAATAAAATGAATAAAGATAGGAAAGGAATAAGTTAAACTGTCATTATTTACTGATGATATGATACTTTACATAGAAGACCAAAAACGCTCCACCAAAAGACTTCTACACTTAATTGCCAGATTCAGTAGAGTAGCTGGATACAAGGACTACACTCAAAAAACAATAGCCTTTTTGTCCACAAATAACAGACTCACTGAGAGAGAAATTAGGGAAACAATTCGTTTTACAATGGCATCCAAAAAAATGAAATGTCTAGAAATCAATCTAGCAAAGGAAGCAAAAGACTTCTACAGTGAAAACTACAGCACTCTGTAAAAAAGAGATCGAAGAGAATGTAAGAAAATGGAAAGACATCCCTTGCTCCTGGGTAGGAAGAGCCAATATAGTGAAAATGGCCATACTTCCAAGACTACTATATAGATTTAATGCAATCCCAATTGAAATTCCAACAATATACTTCACAAAACTAGAGAAAATAATCCAAAAATTCATTTCGAACTAGAAGAGACCAAGAATAGCAAAAGCAATTCTAAGCAATAGAGACATGGCAGGGGGTAACACAATCCCCAACTTGAACAAAGCTACTGTGATAAAAATAGCATGGTACTGGCGAAAGAACAGATCTGAGGATCAGTGGAACAGATTAGAAGATGCAGAAAAAACTCCAAACATACTCAACCACCTCATCTTTGACAAAGGAGCCAACCACCCTCATTGGAGGAAAGATAGCCTATTTAATAAATGGTGTTGGAAAAACTGGGTTTCAACCTGCCAGAGATTAAAACTAAACCCATATCTATCACCATGCACTAAACTAAGATCAAAGTGGATTAAAGATCTAAATATTAAGACAGAAACACTAAACTTGCTGGAAGATAAGTTAGGTAGAACTCTTGAAGACATTGACCTAGGAAAAGACGTTATGAACGAAACCTCAGTAGCACAGGAGCTAGCACAAAGAATCAACAAGTGGGATTTCATCATATTAAAAAGCTTCTGCACTGCAAAAGAAACCACTAACAGAGCTAAGAGTCAACCTACAATGTGGGAAAAAAAATTTTAGCAGTTGTACCTCAGACAAAGGACTGCTATCTAGAATATATAAAGAACTAAAAAAAACCAGACCCCCCCAAATTCAAAGATCCAATTCAAAATTGGGCATCTGAAATGAACAGACATTTCTCAGGCAAAGAAATAAAAACAGCAAATAAACATATGAAAAAATGTTCAACATCACTTGTCATTCAAGAGATGCAGATAAAAATGACACTGAGATTCCACCTCACCCCAGAAAGAATGGCTGCTATCAAGGAATCAACCAATAACAAATTCTGGCCTGGGGTTTGGGGAGAAAGGAACCCTTCTCCATTGCAGGTGGGAGTTCAGGCTGGTGCAACCACTCTGCAAATCAGTATGGAGATACCCCAAAGAACTAGGACTAGAAGTCCCATTTGACCCAGCTATTCCCCTGCTGGGTATCTTCCCCAAAGAATTAAAAGAGAATCATTCCACAGCAATATATGTGCATCCATATTTACAGCAGCACAGTTTGCAATAGTTAAAGCTTGGAAACATCCCAAGTGCCCATCAACTGGAAACTGGATAAAGAAGACGTGGTTCTTTTCTAAAATGGAGTACCACTCAGGCATAAAGAATGAGAAACTAGAGGCATTTACAGCTAAATGGATACATATTGAGGCCATACTCTCAAGTGAAATAAATAGGACACATATGTAACTACCAAATAGTTTCACTAATGTGAGAAACTGAAAGTGTAAGTAAGGGTTAAAATGATTAAAATGAATAATTGATAATGTGAAATAGGAAGAAAGGTCCAAAGGAGTAGGGGTGGTGGGAGGAGAAGGGGAAAAGAAAGAAGGGAAAGGAAAAACTATGAGAAAAGAAAAAAAATGGAAATGAAATCTGTGTAAATAGTGAAGGGTCGAGGCAGTGAAAGGTGCACAGGTAATGGGGAAAAAGTAAGAACCAAGATACATCATGTACAGGTACAGCCACCCAATGATAAATGTAAATGTATTATATACCTAAAATGTACCAATCAAAGAATTTAAGAATAATAATAATAAAAAAGAGCACAGGATCTAGAGCTGATTGTTCGGTTTAAACTTTGGGTTCCACCTGTCACCAGCCATGGAAACATTTTTAAAAACAATGAAATCTTTACATGTCATAAAAATCATGCTTTAAATGTACAAATTTCAACAAGTTTCAACAACTGTGCAAAAATCATCAAAATCTAATTTTAGAATATTTTCTTCAGTCCTACATAGTTCCTTTGTACCAATTCATTGTCATTAATGACTTCTTTCACAGCCATAAATAATGACATAAACTTCTCATTCGACTGTTTTTAGAAATTCTATAGGGAATTTCTAAACGGAGCCACAATATATGTATTATTTGCATTTGGTTTATTTTACTTGGCATAATGATTGTGAAAGTTCAACCATATTAGATGATGTTCCAAAAGTTTCTTTATTTTCTGCTGAATGATCTTCCATTTGATGCAGTGTGCTTGTTCATGTTTTCACCAAGTACCATGACCATTGTTTCCTGTTTGAGACTATTATAAATAATACCGATGTTGAAATTTTTATAGGAATCTTTGGTAGGCGATATGTTTTCCCTCTCTTTTGTAGATTCTACAAAATATGGGGATTCTGAGTTAAAGGGTAAAGATATGTTTAATGTATAAGAAGTAGTTAAATTATGTTCTAATTTTGTGGTGTCATTTTGTATTGCTACCAGCAATGTATGAGAGTTCCAGTTTCTACATATTCTTTCCAAAACCTGGCATTGTAAATTTTGTGGGCTGTTCACCATTGCTTCTATTTGTGCATAATTTGATTTGCAAACAGAAGTCTTAGACAAAATTCTGCTTCCTTTTGCAAACTCCACATCGAGTGGTAAACATAAAAATGTCCATCTTCCCCAGAATAATGGAATGAATTAAGTTTGTGAACCAAGGCATCACAGTATTCTATTGTTTTGTATTGTGGTGTATCACTGTGGTTTTAATTGGTAATTTTAAGTAATTATAATTGTTGATTATCTTTCCATTCAAATCTCAGCCATTTGTATATATGTTTTAGGGAAACATGTCTATTCAAACTTGTTGCCAACATTTTTTTTTTTTTTTTATTGAATTGTAAGACTGTTTCGCTAATGGCAGCTAGGATACAGAGAGAAGGCAAGTGTGGGAGAGGGAGATATAACCTCCAAAGTCATGTCCTGGGTGACAGATCTCTTCCCATCAGACCCCATCTCCTAACAACACATTTAGCTGTGAACTCATCAATAGATCAATTCACTGATATGTGCAGCACCCCTAAAATGTAATCATCTCCCAAAAGGTCCACACTAAACACATTGAGGCTTTTGGGAAACATTTTATATCTAAACCAAAACAGCATATGCACACAACATTTTGGTCTTCTTTTGTTTTTTTTCTTTTTTAACCAGGAATTAAACTCAGATTTTGGTCATTTTCAATCACCACTCCCATCTCCTTCATCTCTAAAGGTATATCTTTTCATTTCCTACAATCTCTCTATCTCTCTTTTGTTTTGTTTATTTATAGTTTGTTTTTCATATAAAAATACAATATATAATACTTTCATTCTTGCTTATTTCACTTAACGTGATTGTCTCCAGTTCTAATCAATTTCTGGTAAATGACATCTTAATTTTCTTATGGCTGAATAATATTATCTATATATATAGAATATATAAATACAGATAGATAGATATATATAATTATGCCGATATGGACATGAATATGTTCATGTGGCTATAATATATCTTTAAGTCTTTCAGGAATATGCACAGAGTGAGTGATACATTTTGATCAAATTTTAGCTCTACTTTTAGTATTGTTTATGCACTGCGGTCATTATAAAAACATTAGTTCTGTAAATCAATGAATAAGGGATTTGTTCCAATATTCTAATGTCTTCTTCAATTTATTTCTTCAGTATTCTGTAATTATCATTGTAGAGTTTTTATATCTTTTTTGTTATATTGATTCCTATGTATTTACTTTTTGTGAAAGTATTGTGAATGGATTTGTTTGTGTCTTCTTGATGAACTTATCAACCATTAACTGTCATTGATTTTTGTGTGTTGATTTTGTATTTTGTTGAATTTATCAAATCCAAAAGTTTTCTGATGGAACTTTTTGGTTCTCCTATGTAAAGAATAATCTGCAAATAGTTATACTTTGATCTCTTCACCACCTCATCTGTTTTATTTCTTTTTCTGCTCTGATTTCTGTAAGTTTCAAGTCAAATATTGAACAGGAGTACTGAGAGTCTACACCATCGATTCATATCTATTTTTTGAAGAAATGCTTTCAATATTTCCCTATCAGAATAATGTTAACTGTGTGTTTGTCCTATATACCTTCTATCAGTTTAAGGTAAGACTTCAAACTTCTATACCTATAATCATCAAGATTTTTGTCAAGATTTTAGAGTTGGTCAAAGGTTTTTCTGCATCTATTGAGGTAATCATATGATTTTTACCTTTCAGTCTATTTCTGGGTGTATTAAATTTATTAGTTGACATATACTGAGTCATCCTTCATCCCTGGTTCAAAACAAATTTAAAATTTTATACACCAAGATAAAATGCCCAAGATGTAAAATACTTTCCTAATAAGATTTTCAGATTCTGAGCTCCATGATCTTGTGCCAGAACTGCTTTGCAAGGTAAGTACTGAGGGATGGGGTGGTTATTATGGTCACCAAGCAGCTAATAACCCCATTAGTTTCTCACACTGGAAAACATTATACTTTTCACACAATAGTGTATTCTCCAAATCTGTGCTGCTCAAAATGCCCATGTCCTCTCGAAGTTTGCTCTTTCTTCCAGTCAGGCATATTTCTGGATTTCACCTATAAGATATCTCCTTCAAACTATATCCCAGTGGTTGGTCTTCCCTAACAGTCGATGTGGTCATATGCCCAGTAACCTGGGTACATCTGTCAGAGCAATTCATGAGTGCTGTTATCTTTAGCCTGCTATTTCAGCTCTCTTCTCATTCTTTATGAAATGATATCCCTGACTTTGCTCCAAGAAACAACTAACCATGTTTCCAAAAGAGGTTCTGTGAAGCAAGAAGAAAGGGCAGGAGAAGGAAAATAGGAAATGGAAAAGGAAAGGGAAAAGCAAAAATGTTGAGGGGAAGGGATGTGAAAAGAAATGTTAGGAGCAAAGTGAGAGCTTGAGTAGGACAGTAAGAGTAGTGGGAACTTTGCACTGCCTGAGAGCACAGGTTTAATATACATAGACCATCTAAAGAAATCCTTGTATGTGAAAGCTCTTGATTTCCAAATACAAATAATGGTTCTAGTTTCCTTATAGAAAAATTTCCATAATCAGGAAATCCAAGGAAAATTCTCAATAACCAGATTCCAGGAATATATAAGTAAGAAATTATGACAATCTAGAAATTAGGCTTTAATTGTCAAAAAGCTTCAGTTTACAGATGAAAGAAGCAGGGTATTTTTTCAGAGAAAACCCAAATATCTGCTAGAAGTTACAAGAAAATTAAATCTCAAATTAAATATATAGTCCTGAATTATTTCCTCAACTTCATATGACAATTTGTCATTTTACTGGGTATACAACAAGAACTTTAAACTTTGCTTATCTCAACCCCCAAATGAAAAAAGCTCACTGACTCCTGTACCTTGCACACTCTTATGGCTAACATATCACTTGCCAATAAATTGATACATTTTTCAGCCATTCCCCCAAACCTAAAGCCTTCCATCACAGATTATTCCCTTGATTTCTATACATAAAATTTCAACATTCTGTTAAATCTATATCCAAGTTATATCCAGATTCTAAGACCACTGTTAATGCTGTAGCATTATTCATCATCTTCTAACTTAAATTATTTAATTTATTTATTAAATATTCTGTTTCCTTTTTTCCTCTATAAAATATTTTAACAGTAGCCAAAATAAAATAAAATTTTCCTATTAAATTATATGACATTTTTATAGGAAATCTAAATTACTCATTATTATCTAATGTGCTTATACAGCTTGGCCCCAGGCTCCTTCTACAAATTCATTATTTTTTAATTCACATTAATCCTCTGTCACTTAAGGTACAATAGTGGATTCTCTGGTAATCTCTGGCTCACTTTCTCCTAGACACCTGTATCTTTGGATCTTCCATTTCAATCAAATTTGTTTATATTTTCACTTCTCAAGAAAGTTTTCTGATCATCTAACATAAGAGATTATCTAAAATACTATCTCTTCTCCACCATCATCTTCAATCTCATCTGTTTTATTTTTATTCATCCCACATTTTACTCTCTGACATATTATGTGTTAATGTACTTATCTGATTTTATTTTCTTTATTCCCTCTAAGACAGAAGCTCCATGAAGGTAAACATGAGTGCTCTGTTCAATGCCACATAGATAAAACATTATCTGACTCTTACTAACAAAATTGGGTGACAGCTTACAGTATAATGATTCCAGTACCAGGGATTCATTAAGGAAGTCTTCAGGAAGAAAATAATTAGAGACAGGAAGACTTACACAGGAAAAGGACATTATCTAGGAAAATTTTCACAAAAGAGACTTTTCACCTAGTTCTGCAGCAATGTGAAACATTTGCACTCCCAAACTTGCCAGTCATCGGTTAAGGGCTGGAGGAAGTTTATAGTCTCCAGGCTCAGAAAAAGTGATTCTTGTGACTCAAAGAAATAAACCAAGGGAAACCCTAAGATTCAGGTTATCAGTAACAAATTATATCAACACTGGAAAAGTGCTAAAACACCTTAATAGAGGTCCAAGACAAACTGGATGGGATACTATTTTGGGCTGTTTAATGAAAATATTAAACATTTAATAAATGTGTGGAATAAACTATTAAATAGTAACATAATTAAATCTATGAAATCAAACTCTAAAAGTGAACAAGAAAATTGTAGCTGAAGAGGTCCATTTTTATAGAATTTGATATTTAAAATTCTTTTTCAGGATTTAGCCTTATTACAGAATTATAAGACAAAGACAAAAGTATCAAATGTCAATGAGAGAGATGGATGCTGTTAGCTGCACTGTATGGAAAGACCTTAAATATTTACCTTGGGGATTTTATGGTGTAGGGAGCATCCTCTCATATGTGCTGCCAGAGCCTAGTATTACCAGGCAGTTTGGTACAAAGGAATCACATAAATTATTGGTATAACACAGGAGATTATATGTTGATATGACAATTATATTGTTCTCATATATTTATGAAATAGAAGATAAAGACAAAATTTTTTAAAGCCCCAGTATCAACAGAAGGCCCTACCTAATACGTAGGAAAACTCTTTGGGAATGAGGAAAAAAAATGGAATTATTTCCTTCTGCATACATTATTCCAGACTTGTGCCATTTCATTAGAGGGACTCAGAACACTTCACTTGGCTTAATCGTGATCTTCTGTACATTTCCATCAATATTAAATTTTTTAGATAAACCTTATTATATATCTCAGTATTAATAAATGCATTATCTACTGCATATATATTTATATATTAATTCTTAGATTAGTACTGCTTTAAGAAATAAGCTTAATCTCATTTATTTATGTTTCAAATTATATTTTACTTCTACACCTTCACAGTGTCTCTCTTCTATCTTTTGCAAATTTCTTCAGGGTCCTCTTGAAACCCAATATCCTGCATTGCTAAAGAATATATTAATTCAACCAAGTTTTACACTGGGTCATATAGTATTGTACTGAATGACACCTCCTGTTTCACCATAAGGTCAAAAATAACTTTTCTGTCCATTTTATCAATTTGAAAGAGGCTAGCTAAAATAAGATCCATACTTATGTCATTTATTATTTATCACTTTACCTCATTTTTATTAATCTCCCAAAATACCAGGAATATTTCCCTAAATTGAGGAATTTATATGCCATATTCCAGGCACAAGTTGTAGTTAAGAAGGGCAGACCAACAATACAAAATTAAACAGTGAAAAAGCAACAGATTTATTGTACTTTAGTTCCTTCTGCATATAATTTCCTTGAAATTAATCACCAAATTTATGCACAAAGTTGAACTGTACATTAAGGTAAATTTCATCCTAATGTGATTAAAAATATAACTCACATTCCTACATTAAAATTATTTAATGATCAAGTTCCATCCCGTGGAAAAATAATTAGCAGAGACTTGACAAGTTAATGGACTAGTGTATATGTATTGTAAATTTACATCAATTAAAATCCAGACACAAATCCTTGTAATTGTTTAAAATAGTCACAGGTTTTTACCTAATTTCCCTTGTATTCCCTTGGAGGCATTATAAAATAGAAAAAAGTTAATGGCCTCTACAGTGAAATAAACTAGCCTGGTATCCTTATTCTGCCACTAGCAAGTGGTGTGAATTAAAGCTATTTCCCTAGCCTCTCAGAGTTTTAGTTTCTTCATCTGTAAGGTGGCTGCCCATAATCTTTGTTTATTTTTCTAGTGTATGCAACACTTGTAAAATGTTCTTTATGCTTTTGGCTATCTCATTTACATACATGTGTTGCAATACACCGAATTTCAGAACAGTTCACAAGACTGCTTTCACTTCTTACAGCTTCACAGGTAGGATTCTCATAATTGTCCTGAGGCTTAAAAATATACTAGAAGAACTCCAAAGAATTCACCAAAAATTATTCGTAGTTATGTTTATTTCAGTGAAAAGACACAAATGAAAGTCACCTAAAGGAGCAAATACTTTGGAAAGTGCCCAGGAAATTTCCAAACAGTCCTCCCAGGTCTATCCTTGCCTCAGTGGATGCCTGGAGAGTGGCAACTCCTGCTACCAACAGCATGTGACAACTGCATGAAGTGTTGCCCCCAGAGAAGCTTACACAAGCCTGGTGTTTAGAGTCATTAGTGAAACTTTATGGTTAGCAGCCCATATGTCTGACTTCAATCTCTAGCCCCTCCAGAGATCCACTGATACCATATGATTCAAAATGATCCCTGTAAATCATACTTGAGTTCTACACTCTTAGAAAATCTCAAAGCTATAGCACATCATTGTAAGTATGCTAGCACTGATCATAGCTCCACATTGCCCCTGTCCTGATTTTGTATTGAAGTATCTCAGACTGAGATTTCATCTCCATGTTGTTTGTTTTGATGTATTTCTTTCTTTCCTTTTAAGTAAACTAAGCCTGCAAATACAAATGAAACTTTAAGATTCCATAAACCACTCTTGCTTAAATTCTAGAGCTAAATGCTTGTGTCTTTCTTTCTGTTTACCTGGACATGAGTCTCTCCTATACTAAGGGTTCCCTGATCCATCGATTCAATGTAGACTAACTAAGGAATATTAATTACACCAATCTGAACACAAAGTTGTTTCCAGGAGACCAAAATGTTCTATCAAATATACTTCTTAGTCTCAGAGTGTGATGAAATGGCATAGAGGGCGCAACAGTGACAAGGTAATATTTTCACATGTATAAGTATTAATACCGATAGAGTTCAGTCAGCTTTTCAAATGTATTCATGTACATTTCATTTAAATAACTTACCTGAAGGAAGTGAAAGAAAGCTCAGAATTAAAAGTAGTCAAATAGAAATAGGAAACAGGCTAGCACACCACTGTCCTTAAAAAAATGACACAACACTGGCAAATGTTTTGGAACTATATACTACCTATTTCAAGTTTAATGTAAAAAGCTGTAGTGATGAAGAGGGTGATGAATATTGGGTATTCCTTCCTTAAGAATGCAGGATAATGGTGCAGCTGGAGAGAAATGTTGATAAGTAGAGCCACTCTCTTTTTTTTTTTTTTTTTTTGCTTAAATTCTTTTATTGGTACATTTTAGGTATACAATACATTTACATTTATCATTGGGTGCTTGTACCTGTACATGATGTATTTTGGTTCTTATTCTTCTCCATTACCTGTGCACCCTTCACCCCCTCCACCCTTCCCTATTTACATAGACTTTGTTTCCATTTTTTTCTTTTATCATAATTTTTCCTTTTCCTACTTTCCTTTCCCCATCCCCTCCCACTTCCCCTATCCTTTGGACCTTTTCTTCCTATGTCAAATTATCAATTATTCATTTTAATCGTTTTAATCCCTATTTACACTTTCAGTTCCTCACACTAGAGAAACTATTCGGTATTTACACGTGTTTCCTATTTATTTCTCTTAAGAGTATGGCCTCGATATGCATCAATTTAGTTATAAATGTCTCTAGTTTCTCGTTCTTTATGGCTGAGTAGTACTTCATTTTATTAAAAAAAAAAAAAAAAACCCACATCTTATTTATCTAGTTTCCCGTTGATGGGTACTTGGGATGTTTCCAAGCTTTAGCTATTACGAACTATGCCTCTGTAAACATGGAAGCACATATATCGCTGTGGTATGATTTTTTAAATTCTTCTGGGAAGGTGCTCAGCAGGGAAATAGCTGGATTAAATGAGACCTCTAGCCCTAGTTCTTTGAGGTATCTCCACACTGATTTATTATAGTGGTTGTTCTAGTCTGCACTCCCAACAACAATGGAGAAGGGTTCCTTTCTCCCCACATCCGGCCAGCATTTGTTATTTGTTGATTTCATGATAGCAGCCGTTCTTTCTGGGGTGAGGTGGAATCTCAGTGTTGTTTTCATCTGCATCTCTTGAATGACCAGTGATGTTGAACATTTTTTCATATGTTTATTTTCTGCTTTTACTTCTTTGAGAAATGTCTGTTCATTTCAGATGCCCAATTTTGAACTGAGTCTTTGAATTCTGTCTGATTTTTTTCAATTATTTATATATTCTAGATAGTAGTCCTTTGTCTGAGGTACAGCTGCTAAAAATATTTTCCCACAGTGTAGGTGGTCTCTTAACTCTGCTGGGGCTTTCTCTTGAAGTGCAGAAGGTTTTTAATAAGATGAGATCTCAGTTGTTGAATCTTTGTGTTAGTTCCTGTGCTACTGAGGTTTTGTTCATAAAGTCTTTTCCTATGTCAATGTCGTCAAGAATTCTACCTAGCTTATCTTCCAGCAAGTTTAGTGTTTCTGTTTTAATATTTAGATCTTTAATGCACTTCGATCTTAGTTTAGTGTGTGGTCATAGATATGGATCTGGTTTTAATCTTTGGCAGGTTGAAATCCAGTTTTTCCAACACCATTTATTAAATAGGCTATCTTTCCTCCAGTGAGGGTGGTTGGAGTAGAGCCACTCTTGATGCTGAAGGTTTTCCAAGTACCTGATCTCTAGACACCAACGGCAGCACTCTTGTGTATGTGAAGTAGGATAAGTAGATTAATAATTTAAATATTAAATAAATTAAATATATTGTCAGTATTTTTACACAGAGCTCAATTCAATTTAAAATTCAGAAATGTTTTACTTTGCAAATGAGTTGAGAAAGGGTAAGACTATTTATTTGCTTGAAGCATTTTTCAGGTTGGCTTCAAGTCCTTATATCTGTGACAACCTACAATATATCACAATTTGTGCTCTTTACTGAAGGTGAGATATATTCAAGCTAGAGGTTTTAGAATAAGGCAATTAAAAACTTTTGGTAAAATAATAATAATGTGAATGCAATTAGAGAGTTTAAGACATTTTCCAGGTAATTAAGTTTGTTTTAGTCACAATCAATTTTTCATTTACTCAATCTTCAGAAAGGGAAGTCTTGTTTCAGCTACTTAATGGCATATGCACTTCAAATTATCTAGCTATTATTTATTAATGAAGTAAAAACTAAGGCTGATATATTTTACTTAGAGAAAAGATTCCTGAGGTCAAATGTGTCTGAGAAAGAAAAATTGTCCAACTTCTTGAAATATCTGCAAAAGGAAACCATTTGTTGTGCATCAATTTATCATCTGTCTCAGCACCTTTCTAAGCCATTTCATGTCTGACAATTTTACTGACTCAAAGAGGGTTTGCCAATACATTAACATTGTGGGATCATGCAATCAGGCCAATAGAGCATCTACTGGTATTAAAAACAGTTGATGATCTATATTTTAAAATATTTGTCTATATAGCTACTTATGGAGAAGAATTAGCTATTGAATAAGGAAAGTATATTTGGTAATTGAAGAATTATGAAGATAAATATTGCATATAATAGAAATAAAAAAGGAACTACACCAGTTATATAATTCAACCTTCATGAGAGTTAGGGAATAGCAGTATTATTCATGACGTGTTGATATAACTCTGAATGTACGAAGTCACTGCAGCTATACTGAGACACTATTTATTCTCTCACAGTGATCATCAGTTTTTTATTGTCTCTGCATGACCATCTATATTTGTATAGGCACTTTTTACCTCTAGAGTAATCAAATTATATTACTACTTCCTGAGCAAAGTGCAGGTGTTAGAAACTTCAATTTTACACAGCTAGAGAACAATGGTGAAACTTAGAAATAATAGCTAAGTGGAGACCTTCACAAAATTTAATTGCTACAGCATTTTGTGAAAAGAGAAAAGGATATTGTGACCAAAATAATGTCTTTAAATCTACAGTTCCTTAGTGGTAATATTTTAATTATTGCATCAGACTTCCAGTGAAGACAACTAGCTTCCTACAGGTCAGTCTATAAAGATCTACAGAGCACCTCAGAATCTTAAGTGCTAAACAGTCATCTGAGGAAAAAAAAATGGATACAGAATGTTTAGAGATAGTTACCTCTTTGCTAAACTTTCCAGGAAAACTCATTGTATTATTAATGAGAACAACTATGAATGTCTCCTATAGACTGGCTTTAGCAGTACCCATTATCACACACCCCCAATTTGTTTATTTATTTATTTATATCTTTTTTATTTTTAAAATATTTTGTTATTTCTCTATTAGTACATGCTTGCAGTACAAGACGTTTACATTTGTTATGTGGAGCAGGTACATGTACATTACATACATCTGTTTTTTTTTTTAATCCTTTGCTCCTTCCCATCTAATTCCCATCTGCCTCTAAATCTCTTTCCCCTTTTCCATTGTTGTTATTATTATTATTAGCTCATGTTTATGACATATACTGTTTACATTCTTGGAGGATATTAGTTTTCTAAGCATGGCATATCTTAGTTCTTATTTCTCTTTCCTGTTCCCCTCTCACCTTCTCCTGGATCTTCTGGATACCTCCTCATTTTCAAGAGATCTATCCCCTTGTTTCCTTCTATTTATTATTCTTTCTGTTTGTACTTTGCCTTACTCAAATAAGAATTAACATATAGTATTTAAGATTGTGTGTCGGATTTATTTTGCATTGTATTTTACAGGTACATCCATTTTCCTACAAATGTCTCATATTTATTCTTCTTCATAGTCAAGCAGTATTTCATTATGTATTGATATTAAGTTTTCTTTCTCCATTCATGTGTTGATGAGTATACAGTTGGCTTCTAAGGTCTAGCTGTCATGAATTGTACTGCTATAAATATTGATATATACATACTGCTGTAGTATTATATCTTTATCTCTTTGTGGATTATACCTAGAAGTGGAATCTCTGGGATTTCTAATTTTAGCTCTTTGAGAAACCTCCATACTGATTTCCACAATGGTTATATTAGTTTATATCTCGACCAACAATATATAAGAGTTCCTTTTTCACCACAACCATGCCAGCATTTGTTATTCTTTGACTTCTGGGTAATAGTTATTCTTTCTGGTGTAAGAGGGAACCTTAGTGTTGTTTTGATTTGTATCTCTCTAATTGCCATGATAAAAAATGCTTTATATGTTTGTTGGCCATATGTATTTCTCAGAAGTGTCGAAGTGTTTTGCTCATTTCTTATTTATTTATTTATTTATTTATTTATTTATGTTTTGCTCATTTCTTAATTGGGTATTTTAGTTTAGTTGGTCTCATTTTTTGAGATTTTATATATTCTAGATATTAGTTCTTTTTCTGAGGAATAGCTTTCAAATTTTTTCCCATTCTGTAGACTGTCTCTTCACTTTACTAATTGATTTGTTTGCTATTAGAAGCTTTTTAATTTTATGTAATCCCATTTGTTGATTCTTGCTATTATTTCTTGTGCAATAGAAGTTCTGTTTTGAAATCTTTTCCTACACATATGATTTCAAATGTTTTACCTATTTTATCTTCCATTAAGGTCAATGTTTCTGTTTTAATATTTAGATCTTTGATCCATTTTGATTTTAGTTTAGTACATGGTGCAAGATATAGGTCCAGCTTTAATCTTCTGCAAACAAAAATCCAATTTTCTCAGCACCATTTGTTTAATAGGCTACCTTTCTTCCAATATAGGCTTTCTTTTGGGCCTTTTTTGAAAGATCAAATAGCTGCTTGAGTCTGGGGATGTTTTTGTGTTCTCCATTCTGTTCCATTGATCAACACATCTGTTTTTGTGCTAGTACATTCCTGATTTTATCACCGTTGCTTTGCAGTATGGTTTGAAGTCAGTTATTGTGATATTTCCTGCTTCACTCTTGTGGCCAAGATTGCTTTCTATATTCTAAGTCTCTTCTGGTTCTATTTAATTTTAAGATTGTTTTCTCTAGATCTTTGAAGAATGCTGTTGGTATTTTGATTGGGATTGTATAACACGGGTGAAAAGTGTGGTCATTTTGAAAATATTTGTTCTGTCCATCCAAAAGCAAGAGACATTTTTCCATTTTCTGATGTCCTTTTCAATGTCATTTTTCAAAGTACTGTAGTTTCCTTTCAGAGGTCTTTTACTTCCTTGGTTAGATTAATTCCTAGGCATTTATTTTTTCTTGATGCTACTGCGCATAGTATTGTCTTCACAATTCCTTTCTCATTAAGCTCATTATTGGTGTACACAAATGGTATTGATTTTCTTTATCCCCCAATTGATTTCCTTTAAACTTTACTGAAGTATAATTATACGCCCATGATAGCATCACCATAATTAAGATACTAAATATATGTAGCACCTCTAAAAGTTTTCTTGAGTTTGTGCTTGTAGGTTACTTTTGTATTAAGAAAAACCTAGCATGAGATCTACCTTTTTAATATATTTTAAAGTACTCAATAATATGTAATTAACTATAGGTACTGTGTGATATATACAAAGCTCTACAATATATTCATCTTGGGTAACAGAGACTTTATACTCAATAAGCAAGATTTCCTCATTTCTGTCTGTTCCGACCCCTGGTAACCACAATTTATTCTCTGATTCTATGAGTGACTATTTTAAGTACTTCCTATAAGTGAAATCGTGCAGTATTTGCCCTTCTGTGAATGGCTTATTTCTCTATTTTCTGTTTTTCGATGATATTGCAAAGGATAGAATTTCCTCTATTTTAAAGGCTGAACAATATTACATTGCATGTATGCAGAACCTACTCTTTATCCATTTATCTGCCAAAGAACATTTGCGTTATTTCCACATTTTGGCTATTGTGAATAATGCTTCCGTAAATACTGAGCTATAAATATCTCTTTCAATTATTCACAATATGTACCTGAAAGAAGAATTTGGAGATTATATGATAGTTATATTTTTAATTTTGTGAAAACCTTTCATGTCATTTTTCATAATGGGTCTACCAATTTACCTTCTGCATATAGCCACAGGACTTTTTTTTATCATAATCCTCTTAATGTGTGTTAGGTGAATTTTTGTTGTGGTTTTAATTTACCTCTCTGATGATTATTGATGTTGGGCACTGTTTCATACACATGTTGATCATGTATGTCTAGACAAAACTCTATTCAATTTTTTTATCAATTATTTTATCTTGATTTTTTTCTTTCTTTTTTTTTGTCTCCTGAGTTGTAGGAGATTCTTACACATCTTGGGCAATATCTCCTTTCAGATATATGGCTTTCAAATATTTTTGTTCATTCCATTGTTTGATTGCCTTATTTTACTATTTTATTGTACAGAAGACTGTAGTTTGATGTTGCATTTGTCTAGTATTTTGTTTTGTTGCCTGTACTTTTGTGTCAAATCAGTTAAATCATTTTTGAGATCAATGTCAAGGATCTTATTCCCTATATTTCCTTCAAGGTATTGAATACCTTCAAGTTTACTTTTATGTCTTTGATTTTCTTGTAGTTTATATGTATGTGGGGTAATATAGGGGATAAATTTCATTCCTTTGCCTGTGAATATCCTAGCAATTCAAGAATGAATTTTCCCAGCATCATTTTGTAGAGGAGACCATTTTTTACCTGTTGTATGTTCTCATCACTCTTGTCAAAAGTAAGATCTATTTCTGGACTCTCTACTCTCCTCTATAGTCTCTTTTTAATTCCAGTACCATATTTTTAAATTATCATCATTTTTCAATATATTTTGAAATCAGAAAATATTTCTCTAATTTTGGTCATTTCTCTCAAAACTCCTTTTGGTACTCAGATCTTGCTACAGATTGAATGTACATATCTCACAAAGCTCATATGTTGAAACCTAAGATCCACTGTAACAGCATTAAGGAGGAAGGTCTGTAAGAGCTGATTGAGTCAGGAGGTCTCTGCCATCATCAGTGAGCTTCCTCCAATTATCAAAGACCTCCTTGGAACTCACTAGCCCATTTTTCACTCTTCCAGGAGGACATAGCAACCTTTGCTTTTGTTTTTTTCTTTTCTGCCTTCTTTCCTGTGAGGATGTAGCAACATGACAACCCTTGGGAGTAAAGAGTAGCTCTCACCAGACATTGGATCTGTTGGAACCTTGATTTTCAACTTCCCAACCTGCATAACTGTAAGAAATAAGTTGAGATGTTTATAAATTACTCATTATCAGGTATTTTTATAATAGCACAAATGAAGTAAAATATATTATTTTGTGCCTACATATGAATTTTAGTATTTTCACCTATTTCTGTAATAAATGCCTCAGAAATTTTGATAAGGATATTATTGAATCTGTAGATTGCCTCAGGTAATATAGCCATTTTTACAATATGAATTCTTCCAATCCATGAAGACAGGATGTCTATTTGTGTTTTTCATTTTATTCATCAGTTTTTATAGTTTTCAGTACCTCATTTTAATCTTTTAAGAGATTTAAAATAAAATAACCTTAAATCAGATGTGAGACTATATCTGAAATATTTGTACACAATTTTATAGTGGTGGATTTTTTCATATCATTTGATACATAAAGCATATTAGGATAAAACTGCTACCTCACAGACTTTAAACTCATAAAGAGCCCTCAACAGCAAAAGACCAGGAAGTTCCAAGGGCCAGAGATTTGGTTCTGGGATGCCGCTCTTGCCTCACAAGTGCCATGTCCTGAATTTGAACACCGGTACCAAAAAACAAAACAAAACAAAACAAAATCAGGAAGTTTCATTAGGAGTAAAATGTATTCACCTTTTTTAAATGTGAAAATTGAAGATTAAATGCAGTCAACATATTAATCCTAGGTTTTAACTAATTCAAAGGAATGATAGTTTATAATATAATATTTCCTTAAAATGTGTTTAGGAGTTAGTTTGGAGTAACTTGGTTGCATGCTAAAATACACAACAAATTGCTTTTAATAAAGTGCCAGGAATGCAAATTTTAGAAGTTTATTTTCATTTACTTTTCTATCAAAGCCATATATTCTTTCCTAGGTGTAGATTAATTCAATGAGAACAGCTGTATCTTATTGTAATTACATAAAAATGAAACATAAACAAAAATATTGAAAGAAACCAATTAAATTTTTGGTTCTCTCAAGTAAAATTAGGAACATTTTAATTAAAATGAGATGTTGTAACTACATATTTACAAAGTTCTTGATGGTTATTGAGTATTTAGTCAATATATTTAAATGTTTTATTTAAGAAACAAGACTATTTAAAAAGTAAACCCAGTAACTATCTAATAAAATATATTTCCCTGTCAGCATATTTAAAAAGCAATCAATATCTTACCTGACACTGCTCATTTTGTTCCAATTAAAATGAAGTATAAATCCACAAAAGCAATTTCAGAAATTGCTTGAGCAAAATAAATTCTGACAAACCAAGAAGATCACTGGTATTTGTCTTAAATCTTGCTACTGTGCAAACCTTTCTGTAGAATAATATAAAAGTATTTATAGCACTGCTTAATAGAAGAGAAAGTCCTTCCAAAATTAACCCTAAAGTGCTGTTTTATAAACACAGAACAGCATTCAGTAACGTTGTTTGCAACAGTTACTTTGTGAGAAACTGACATTAAAAGTAAAGGTCGAAAAGGTACCAGTAATCATATTTCACTAAATGGAATACTATTCTCTATCACTAAATTTGTTAATAGATCTTCTGTTGCCTAGTTTATGTGTTCAAAAGTGTTCTCTAAAGGCCTTACTCTGTAATACCAAAACTTACATGGCAACGGGAAAGAGATCATTCTTACATTTTCTTTATGATTCAACAAGTTTAGATTTTAAAAAGTTCTTAAATTTATACATATATGTTATTATAATAATTTCAGATATGGAAAATGGCATCATTTTAGATACTGAAAATCATAGATTTCATTTGTATATTGTATGATTTTGGATACTGACAAACATCTCTATTTCTACTCTTAATTTTTGCACGATTTGTTTAAAGATATATGTGACTTATTTAAAACATTTTATTGATTTAAAATTGCTAGCTCTAAATATTTCTCAGGAGTACATATGGAACCTTTGGAAATTTAGAAACTGCTGGCATATGTGTGTAATCTCAGCTACATGGGAGGCTGATCTTGGAGCATAGAAAATTTGAGTTCAAAATGTACACTTTAGCAAGACATTGTCTCAGGAAAGAAAGTGGGGGAGCTGGTGATACACAATGATAGGAGAGGTGAAGAAGAATGAGGAAGCATCGTTACTTGGATCCATTAATTGAAAAAAATACAAAAACACACATATATATATAGTAACATAAAGTTTATTAACCTGAATAATCCAATAATGAATTGTATTTATTTAGAAGAAAGTTTCATAAAGTTAAGTAACTGCTCAATAGGAAAAATAATGAGCAAGTTTTAGAGTAACTCACGTATGAATGCAGTCAGTGTCTCAGAAAGATTGGAGTTGTGTACTGTATAAGACTCACTTTGTTGATTTATGAAGGAATCCAACTTGTGAACAATTTCCCCAAAAAAGAACTCATTCATAAATTGGGGATTATCTAATTCAAAATTATCCTACTGCTGATTTTGTGGTTTTGGCAAATAATTTGATTTCTATGAATTTTATCCACATCAGCTATACAATGATAAATGATACATGCATTAAATTAAAGGAGAAATAGAGTGTATATAAAATGCTTAACACAGTCCTTGGCCTGCAGTAAATACATATATTCATCTTCCTTTCCAATGCCACAGAACTAATACATAAAACACAAATTCAGAGCTATACTATTCCATTATTAATGCTTAAGTAATCTATATATATTCACAATATATAAGTCCACAAATATTGATTTATTATGTAAGTACATTTCAAGGAATAACTAGAAATATTTAGTAAAGGAATGCCTTTACCAAATCCTGCTTCAGGTATCTAAATTAATACTACGTTAAACTGTAGGAAAACAAAATTGAATAGGAATTAAAAATATATGATATTTATCAAATGTCAAAAATAAACATTATAAGACCTCTGATAGTTAAAAATAACTTATACTTTTGATGATAAAATAAAGATCAACAAAATATCATTCATGTAGTAATTATGATCTGCATTTGAATATAAAATATTTGAATGTCATAGAAATAGTACCTTTCTAAATGTTTTGACCAAAGCAACTCCTTTCCCATCTGTTTTACACATTGGAAGGGTTCTCTTGAAATAAATACATATTGAACAAAGAGTTCTATGGGGGGGATATTTTAAAATATTATGTAAAATAAACAAATATCCCTGAGCAAAGTAGATAGATCCTATAGCCACTTCATGTTAGCCCTAGGTAATACTGTGTGGAAGTTTTGCAAAGACACAAGATGACTCATTGTTTTACAAAAATTGTATATGTTCAGGAAGCAAAGTCCTACCCAAATTAGGACATTTTCTATAAAATCCACCACAAGAGCCTCCCATGAACTCTTCAAACTCATTTGCCAGACAATCCATTCTACACACGTAGTTTAAAGAGAGTAATTGTACAGGACCAATGTATTGTTTAATGCTTATATGGAAAATAGCAGCATTTTTCAAGGAAAGCTCAATGATGAAACAACTAAGTCATGGTAGACCAAGTGATTGCATTTGCTCATACCCAGATAATATCTTAGCATCTACAGTCAGCCGACCTAGAATTAAGATACGAATGAGCCAATAATAACTGAGAGACTTAACACAGTCTATGATACTCTTTTATGTACGAATTTAGTTTTTTAAGTGCTTGTCTTCCAGATTTTCAAGATTCAAGGACAATGATGGTTTTTAACAGGCCCTAAAAGGCAAAATGGAAGACTCAGATTTTAAGTACAGCACACTCGCTCTTTGACTATGGGAAAAATGCTTGAAAGCTTTGGATCTTCAATTTCCCAAGGGTAAACTAAAGAAAAGAATACAACAACTTCATCTAATCTTCCACAAACAACCTATTCTAAATGCAGACAATGAATCTGGCACTTAACAAGTGCTCCATTAGTATTAGCAATCAAATTGGTCCGTGTACCAACACTCCAGTGATGTATGTAATCATTACATACTGCAAACATGTACTAATAAAAATAATAGTTTTTAAAAAGTAATTAAATTATACGGTGGGAGGTTTTAAATAATACAATTTCTCATTTCCTACTGATTTATTCTCCAAAATAGACCATGATAAAGTTAACAAAATTGCTTTTAATCATGATTTTTCTTTAATATCTGGTTAGTTCCTTCAAAGCAATGATCTTTTTAAATTCATTTTCTGCACTCTAATAAGTGCTTTTAAACTTATTTTTATGTACTATAAAATGTACTTTGTGTTTTAGATAGCCATTAAAAGTTGAAAGAATGGATGAATATGCTCCATTGGCCTCACTAGCCAAGAAATAATAATAATGAAAACCTTTCTCCATGTTCTTTATATGCGTAACTTTTAGATGATTTTAGAATTTTTCAAATAATATTTGGATCAGAGATGTAAAATTATCTGATTAAGTCTTACTTTTTCAACTACAGGCTCAAATCTAAAAACATTTGCAAAAGTATATAGTTTAAAGAGAAAAGAAACCATTAAAAGGAAGTAAAATTACCATTTTAGACCTATTTAGCAATGATTTGAATATTCAAAAAATAGAAAAAAATCACAGTATTATCCACTGAGAGATGTTTTAAAGGATCCTTTCCATTTATGCCCACAAGTTTTGTAACTGATCATTATTATTTTAGCTTGTATTGTAGTCCATTAAAATATCCCTCAGGAGATGGCTTGAATCATCCTTTTCATTCTTCAATATAAATGCTATGGAAATTACATTAAAAATCCTATGTAGAAACAAAGATCCTATGATAATATGACAAAGTTATCTGGGAAAAGCAGATGAGAATACCTTGTATTTGTCTAAATAGAAATGAGAACATATTAAAATTATTTCTAGGTGAAGAAAGAAAAAAGAGGGCTATGCAATTATTCATTGAATTCAGGCTTTAATAGACAATTCAGATTGTCTGGGCAAAACAAATCCTCAAATATGGTTTTGAGATAATATAATGGAGCTAAACAGTAGCCATAGACTTGCAGGTACAGATGAGCTTTATAATGATAGGAACATAAAATGAATGTTCAAATGCTTCAAAATGCAGGGTGTTAGGATTTTGAAACACTGAGCTAGGCAGGAAATATGAAAAGTATTACCAGTTATGTTTTCTAATTGCAAAATCAGTATACAATGCAGGCAAAATAGTACAAAAGAAAGGAATAAGGGCCTGCAAGCAAACAAGTTTGCTAACTAGAAACAGCTTATGGCACCAAAGTGGACCATGGAGGTACCACATCCATCCTTGTTGGTGACTCTGTCTCCTAGAAAATTAAGAGTCTGGCGTATGTTATCTTTAGGCAAAGTTCTGAGCATCTATTTGTGAGAAGTGATTTGTGAATTAGAAACTGGCTTAAACATTTTCTGTTTTGGTTTTTTTTTTGCCCTTTATTAAATTCTTTTATTGGTACATTGTAGGTATACAACACAATTACATTTCTCATTGGGAATTGCACCTTTACATAATACATCTTGGTTCTTATTTTTTCCCCATTCCTAGCCCTCCCTTCACACCCTCCACCCTTCCCTATTTACAAAGACTTTATTTCCATTTTTCCATTTCTCAGCATTTTTCCTTTCCCTTCTTTCCTTTCCCCTGCCCCTCCCACTACCCTTAACCCTTTGGACCTTTTCTTCCTATTTTGCATTATTGATTATTCATTCTAATCATTGGTACATTTCAGGTATACAATATAATGACATTCTTCATTGGAAATTTGCACCTTTACATAGTCTCTCTTGGTTTTATTTTTCACCCTTGCCCAGCCCCCCCTTCAACCCCTCCATTCCTCCCTAGTTACAAAGATTTTGTTCCTATTTTTCCATTTTCTCATATTAATCCCATTCCCTTCTATCCTTTCCCCTAGCCCTCCCACTTCCTTCCCCTTTGCCCCTTTTCTTCTTATTTCACATTACCTATTATGCATTTAGTCCTTCTTTACACTTTCAGTTTCTCCCACCAGAGAAACTATTCAGTATTTATACATGTGTGTCCTATTTGTTTCACTTAAGAGTATCGCCTCAATGTGCATCCACTTAGCTATAAATGTCTCTAATTTCTCAGTTTTTATGGCTGAGTAGTACTCCATTTTATAAAAAAAAACGCCACATTTTCTTTATCCAGTCTCCAGTTGATGGGCATTTGGGCTGTTTCCAAGTTTTAGTTATCACAAACTGTGCTGCTATGAACATGGGTGCACATATATCACTGTGGTATGATTCTTTGAATTCTTTGGGGAAGATCCCCAGCAGTGGAATAGTGGGATCAAATGGGACTTCCAGTCCTAGTTCTTTGAGGTATCTCCATACTGATTTCCACAGTGCTTGCACCAGTCTACACTCCCACCAGCAGTGGAGCAGGGTTCCTCTTTCCTCACAGCCCCACCAGCATTTGTTATTGGTTGATTTCATGATAGAAGCCATTCTTTCTGGAGTTAGTTGGAATCTCAGCATTGTTTTCATTTGCATCTCTCAAATGACCAGTGATGTTGAACATTTTTTCATGTATTTATTTGCTATTTCTACTTCTTTGTCTGAGAAATGTCTATTCATTTCAGATGCTCATTTTTGGATTGGGTCTTTAAATTTGGGAGATGTGATCTTTTTAAGTTCTTTATAGACTTGAGATAGTACACCTTTGTCTGAGGAAGAGCAGGTGAAGATTTTTTCCCACATTGTGGGTTGTCTCTTCACACTGTTGGTGGTTTCTCTTGCTGTGCAGAAGCATTTTAATAAGAAAAGATCCCACTTGTTGATTGTTTGTGCTAGTTCACAGGCAACTGAGGTTTTGTTCATAAAATCTTTTCCTATACTGATGTCTTCAAGGGTTCTACGTAACCTCTGTTCCAGCTGGTTAAGAGTTTCTATTTTAATATTTAGATCATTAATCCATTTTGATTTTAGTTTAGTGCATGGTGAGAGATATAGGTCTAGTTTTAATCTTTGGCAAGTTGAAGCCCAATTTTTCCAGCACCATTTATTAAAGAGGCTATCTTTCCTCCAGTGAGGGTGTTTGGCTCCTTTATCAAAGATGAGATGGCTGAGTGTGTCTGGCATTATTTCTGCATCTTCTAACCTGTTACACTGGTCCTCAGGTCTGTTTCTTTGCCAGTATCATGCCCGTGCTGTT
The DNA here is from genome assembly GCF_053883595.1 of Heterocephalus glaber. Lineage (NCBI taxonomy): Eukaryota > Metazoa > Chordata > Mammalia > Rodentia > Bathyergidae > Heterocephalus > Heterocephalus glaber. The sequence continues at coordinate 6,542,465 of NW_028258354.1, read as the reverse complement.
TTTATCACAGTAGCTTTGTAGTATAGTTGGAGGCTGAGGATTGTGATACCCCCTGCCATGTCTCTGTTACCTAGAATTGCTTTTGCTATTCTGGGTCTTTTCTTCTTCCAAATTAATTTTTGGATTGTTTTCTCAAGGTCCATGAAGTATGCTGCTGGGATCTCAACTGGAATTGTATTAAATCTGTATAGCAGTTTTGGAAGTATGGCCATTTTCACTATATTAATCCTTCCTACCCAGGAGCAGGGGATGTCTGTCCATTTTCTGATATCATCTTCAATCTCTCTTTTCAGGGTGCCATAGTTTTCAGAGAAGAGGTCTTTGATTTCTTTCGTTAGGTTGATTCCTAGGTATTTCAGTTTTTTGGATGCTATTGTGAAAGGAATTATTTGTCCTATTTCTCTCTCAGTGAGTCTGTCATCTGTGTAAAGGAAAGTTATTGATTTTTGTGTGTTGATCTTGTAACCAGCTACTTGACTGAATTTGGTTATTAAGTCTAGAAGACTTTTGGTTGAGTTCTTGAGGTCTTCTATATAGAGCATCATGTCATCTGCAAATAATGACAATTTGACTTCTTCATTTCCTGTCTTTATTCCCTTCATGTCTTTCTCTTGTCTAATTGCTGTGGCTAATGTTTCCAGAACTATATTGAACAAGAGTGGTGATAGTGGACATCCTTGTCTTGTTACTGATTTTATTGTGAAGGATTTCAGTTTTTGACCATTTAGTATGATATTGGCTGTTGGTTTTTCATAGATGGCTTCTATCAGTTTGAGGTAGATGCCATCTATTCCAATGTTTTGTAGGGTTTTTATCATAAATGTATGTTGGATTTTGTCAAATGCGTTTTCTGCGTCTATGGAGATAATCATATGGTTTTTGTCCTTGGCTCTATTGATATAGTGTATTACATTGATTGATTTGCATATAGTGAACCATCCCTGCATCCCTGAGATGAATCCCACTTGATCAGGGTGTATGATCTTCTTGACGATCTTCTACATTCTGTTTGCCATTATCTTATTAAGGATTTTTGCATCTATGTTCATTAGTGAGATTGACCTATAGTTCTGCTTTTCGGTTGGGTCTTTCTCTGTTTTGGGGATCAAGGTGATGCTTGCTTCCAGGAATGAATTTGGGAGTATTGCTTCCCTTTCAATTTCATTGAAGAGTTTAAACAGTAGTGGCAGCAGTTCCTCTCTAAATGTCTTGTAGAATTCAGCAGTGAAGCCATCAGGGCCTGGGCTTTTCTTAGTTGATAAGGTTTTAATTACATTTTCAATTTCATTGGTTGATATTGGGTTGTTAAGAATTATTAGCTCTTTATCGTTCAAATTTTGTTATTCATAGATATCTAGGAATCTGTCCATTTCTTCTGTGTTGTCCATCTTATTGCCGTATAGGTTCTGGAAGCAGGTATTGATGATCCTCTGGATTTCTGCTGGGTCTGTTGTAATTTCACCTTTTTCATTCCTAATTGCATGGATTTGGGCCTTTTCTTTCTTTTTTCTGATAAGGTTGGCTAAGGGTTTGTCAATTTTGTTGTTTCTTTCAAAGAACCAACTCTTGGCTTCATTGATTTTTTGTATCCTTCTCTTAGTGTCCATTGCATTGATTTCTCCTCTGATCTTTATAATTTCCTCCCTTGTATGAGCTCTGGAGTTGTCCTGTTCTTTCTCTAGAAGCTTGAGGTTCAGCCTCAGGTTGTGTAATTGAGCTAGCTCTGTTTTCCTAATGTGAGTATTCATTGCTATGAATTTCCCTCATAAGACTGTTTTCATCATATCCCATAAATTCTGATATATTGTATTGGCATTGTCATTTAATTGAAGGAACTGTCTGATTTCTTCTTTAATTTCCTCTGTGACCCATTGGTTATTCAGAAGTGTGTTGTTCAATTTCCATGTGTTTATGAAATTTTTTGAGTTTCTTTTGCTATGGATCTCCAATTTCATCACACTATGGTCTGATAATATACAGGGGATAACTTCAATTCCTTTGCACTTACTTAAACATGTTCTATGTGTGAGCATGTGGTCTATTTTGGAGAATGACTCATGTACAGCTGAGAAGAATGTGTATTCTGATTTTGTGGGGTGCAACACTCTGTAAACATCTGTTAAATTCATTTGTTCAAGAGTTCAATTGAGTTCTAGTATTTCATTACTTATTTTTTGTCTAGTTGATCTATCTATTTGTGACAGTGAGGTGTTGAGGTCCCCCACTACAATTGTATTAGTGCATGTATGACTTTTCATGTCCGTTAGTATTTGTTTTATATAGTTGGGCACACTAGTGTTTGGTGCATATATATTTATGATTGTCATCTCTTCCTGTTGGATTGTTCCCTTTACAAAGATGTAGTGTCCTTCTTCATCTCTCTTAGTCAGTGTTGGTTTGAAATCAACTTGATCTGCAAAGAGGATAGCTACTCCTGCTTTTTTTCAGGTTCCTGTCAAATGCAGTATGGTTTTCCACCCTTTAACTTTCAGTCTATGAGTTTCATTTTGAATTAAGTGTGTTTCTTGTATGCAGCATATTGTTGGATTGTGCTTCTTGACCCATTCTGCCAGTCTATTTCTTTTGATTGGTGAATTGAGACAATTAACATTGATGGTTATAACTTGAACATATTGACTTGTCCTTGCCATGACTTTTTCTTTTTGTTGGGTTCTCCCCCTTTACATTTAATTTCTTGTCATGCCAGATGGGTTCATTCTGCTTTGCTTCCTGGGGTTGTGATTCTCAATATCTGTTCCTAGGATATTGTGCAAAATTCTTTGGAGTGCTGGTTTGGTATTCACAAAGTTCCTAAGGTGCTCTTTGTCATGAAAGTATCTTATTTCTCCATCCATTTTGAAAGATAGTTTTGCAGGGTAAATCCACCTGGGTAGGAGGCTGTTTTCCTTTAGCACTTGGAATATGTCACTCCAAGCTCTTCTTGCCTTGATGGTTTGTGTTGAGAAGTCTGCTGTGATTCTGATGGGCTTTCCTTTGTATGTGATTTGTTTCTTTTCTCTAACTACTTGTAGAACTTTGTTCTTCTGTTGAGTTTCTGGAATCTTAACAATTATATGCCTATGTGCAGATTTTTTTTTTTTTTTGATCAAGCCTATTTGGAGTCTTATATGCTGCACTTGTCTGTATGTCAAGCTCTTTTCCCCTGCTTGGGAAGTTTTCTGCCATTATTTCTGTGAAGAGATTTTTTATGTCATCCGCACCCTCTCCTGTTTCTTCATTGACTCCAATCAGTCTTATGTTATTCTTCTTTGCATCATCTAGCAGGTGCTGGATTGATTTCTCATGTTCCCTTATAATTTTGAAGCAACTTTTCTTTTCCTGGTCACTAATTGCAATCTTATCTTCCATGTCTTAAATTCTGTCCTCACATTGGCTCATTCTGCTGTGTAGACTTTCAGTGGAGTCTTTCATCTCCTGGAAATCTATTTGCATCTGTTTTATGGATTCCATTTGTTTCCTATGTTGGTATTCCATCATGTTCCTGAGCTCCTCTCTAGATTTATTAATCATGTCTTGCACTAGGAGCACAATTTCTCCTGTTATCTGAGAAATTATTTCTGCTTTCATTTTTTCCAGATCCCCTTTTGTTACCAGTTCAGTGGGTCCAGGTGGTTGAGTATCAGAGTGTTCCATCTCATTTCCCTTTGGGGTTGCTGTAGGTGAACTGGAAGTCTGGTTTTGAGACTTATTTAAGTGTTTTCTCATTTCAACTGGGCGGGAGCTGTTGGCACCTGCAAGGATTACCTGCTCTGAGCTGGGAGAGGTGGGACAGTGGCCAGGAGCAACAGTAGGGATGGTGGTTGAAAAGCCCTTTCCCATGGGCTGGGAGCAACAGGAGGTATGGTGGCCGGGAAGCCCCTTCCTCTGGACCAGGAGCAGTGGGATGGTGGCTCAGAAGCCTCTACCTCTGTGTCAGGAGCAGTGGGACTCAGTACCATGGTCTGCTGGTCCGGTGTCCTCTGCATCTTTGCAGTGTGGAACCAGGTGGCTGCCTGTGTGCACTGGGCTGATTCGGCATGTTCTGCGCAACTCCGGACCTCCATAGGGTCGCTTAAACATTTTCTTAAACCCACTATAAAGTGAAACCAGAGAACCCACGTAATTTTTATTACACAAAAATATATGTGGACAGAATTTTGACCTTTGCAAAAAGATGTTTTTTCATAAATAAATGGTCCTAGAACTGACGGTTGGAACTGATTGGATGGTTTGTAAGCTGAACAGAATATTTTCTAATTGAAAAATTTCAGTCAGTGTTGCAAAACTAAGAATGTCTGAGAAGACTTCTTTTTTTCTCCTCCACCACCCAAATTTCTTGAGACCAATGTAAATTTACTGAGAAGTCATTACCAGTATTTTTATTAATTATTGTCTAAATTACTGCTTCACATACTTAAAATTAGAGCAGTAACTAGAAATTACAGTAACAGCTTTTAAACACTAAAATATCAAAATAATATGTCTTGATTGCCCTTTTCATTAAAAACCTATGCAACAGTTGTACATCAAATTAGCTACTATTAACTAGATTTCATAAGGTAATCAGTTTTTGGAGTCAATCTGATATCATGATATACAGGAGGAAAAGTGCAAAAGAAAATAGGACTCCAATGATTTGTAATGATTCAACTTTTTTAAAAATTAGATTTATGTTTTATTAAAAGTGAATATTAATATGTCAAATTAGTTTTAGACTACTATGTAAATTAGGGTTTCCCAATTTAAAGATTTAAGTATTGCAGAAATTGATATAAATTATCTGACATTAACACTATAAATCACCCAGACAGCTTAAAAGATTAACATGGAAGAAACTAATTTGATTTGATCTTTTGTATTAGCCTTTCTGTCACTGGACAAACTAGTTGATCTGCAACTTATAGGATCAGAGATTAATTTGTTCTTGCTTTCAGAGAATTCAGTCCAGGACTGGCTGGATTGAAGGCAGGAACTTCATAGCAGAAGGGCATGGGGAAGCAAGCTGCTTAGTTCATGGAGGCTGGAAAGACCAACCGGGATAACAGAGTCAGAGAGAAAGGAGCCAGGGAACCACTTACAGTACCCACTGTCACGCCCGTGACCATACAGACATCCCAGAAATGTGCTTCAATAAGCTGTTAGATGGTTTCCAAGCCAATCAACTTGAACACTGTTTAACACTTGCAGATTTGTGATCATTATTTTAAACATTTTGAGCAGTAATTCTTTTATTCTTATTTGGTTTCCTTAAAATGCATTACTTTGATTTCACAAATCATCAGTAAATTTAAAATATATCTCAGTTTTGGTCATATGTAGTTGGTAAAGGTGGAATGTATGATATCAAATAAAAAACATGACAAAAACCCTCATCTTTAATTGCCAAAATTTGATTCAATGTTTCATCTAGACTTCCTATTTCAATCCAGTTATGAATTTTTAACAATTGAGACATTTCAAAATGCAAACTACCAACAGGGAATGCTAGGTCTTTCTTGCCTAACATTACATTACTATATAAAACAATTAGTTGAAACTATTAACAGTATAATTATCCTAAAAGCTTAGAGTACAAAAACTACAAAGATGCACAGAATAAGAAGTTATGAAAATGCTTCCTGTTTTTTAGCAGGTCTAATGGATCTAAACCCAACTCAGGCATGCCTTTACTCCATTGTAACTCAGATTACTTCATTTCCTCTTCTTATTGATAACTTTCTTTACTTTAGCTTCCATATAATTGATAGTACAAAAGAAAAGCACTTAACTTCTGAAATGGCAGCATAATGACCTCCACAAACCAAAAAAGACAAAAACTCCTCAAATAATTTTTAAAAAACACTTTAAATTCTAGTAGTAGTTCTAACAGCATACAGCAGTAGCTCTTTTTCTGTTACATCAAAGGCCAAAGAAGTAAAATATGAGGGTATATTGTACAAGTAATTTTCTATAGCTTTAGATGGTTCTTGTAATCTGTGATGTACTTTCCAATAAATACTTTAGACAAGACTTGCCTGAAAAGGTTTCTGAATTTACAAATTAATGTTAATTTACACATTAAAAAGATGAAGTTTCAGAGTAAGATTTTTTTCTTGTTTTGATTTTTAATTTTCTACAACTACCAAAAAATACTTTCACTTACACATGAAAAAATGAGTCATACTGGATGTGGTTTCAGTTTTGTTAAGACAAAAATCTGAATTTACTGGAATTTCAGAACTAAAGACTGATATTCTCAGTATTGCTTTGCACAAATGTATGATATACTGAAACTATGGTTAGTGGTTAAGCATTTAATGCATATGGGAAAATATTACAAGTCATAAGGAGCTTGTAGAACTGATAAAAGAAAGAGATGATGATATATTAAATGATCTTTGTACTTTCCAGTGCTTACTGGTTAAGTCATGGAGGAGATTAACAAAGAAATAGCCATTATTAATTCCAAATCACAACTTCCATAACACAAAGTAACTATACTGAACATTAAATAATCAAAGAAATACATTCCCATCTGATTTAATTTTTTCTCATCAATATCTCATTGTACATGAAAGATATAAATTTGAAGCTTCAAGGAAGAACAAATTTATTCCTTTAATTGAGAATGCAAGCATTTATATTGACTCATAATCTTTTCATAATATAAATCAATTTTAATGTGGATCTACATAACTAATAACTTAAGGAATTTAAATCTGAACCATTTTTCTAATTTAAATAGTTTCCAAATTGAGATGTAAATTTCAAATACACATTTAATTTCTAAGTCCAAAAATATCTTTAAACCTATCTACAGCAGCAAAGTGCTCTTCAACAGTTAGTTTGTAGCTTATAATTGAATAATGCTTTAAGTTTCACTTACAAATATTTTGAAAGAAGTTTCCTAAATAGTCAAAAATATACCATTTATTCTAGAATTCTTACATTTATAGTGCATTTTTGTAAATATTTTCTAAACATGTAGCCTCTTTTATAGTTTTGACTTATCTGATTCTTAAAATTGATTGTTTAAAAATATTTTATTAATCTTTCTTTAGGATATTTTTATATTTATAAAAGATTCATGTATAGTGTAGAAAATTCCTATGTATGTTACACCCAGGTTTCTCTAATATTAGTATTGCACATTAGTCAAATTAATTAACTCAGTGATATATTATCAAGTGAAGCCCATACTTTCTTCAGTTTCCACTAGGTTTTACTCAATAATCTTATGTGTTTTGTCCTAAGAATTTTTCCAGGACATCTTATTTCTTGGTTTGGTACTGTTGGCAGTTTTGAGAAGCATTGGTTTGATATTTTAAGAATGTCACTCTTTTAGGATTTACCTGAGGATTCTTCGGGTTTAGACTGGAGTGATGTGTTCCTGGGAGAAAGTTGAGAGTGGTGAAACATCTTCTGCACACATCATATTAGGGCACATGCTACGAGCATAACTAGAAACTGATTTGGTTCACCTTTATCACTTAGCAGAGGTTATATTTGCCAGGTTTCTCTACTGTAAAATTTCATTTTTCCTTCTTTCTATACTGATATCTTTGAAAAAAAGACACTAAGAGAAGCACAAAATTCAGGGATGTGGAATTAGGTTTCAATCCTCTAATGAAGGGAGTGTCTACATAATTTGCTTGAATTCTTCTATATATAATGCATTTTAAGAATAAATTATATCTTCTCAATTAGACTGGAAGATATGTTTCCTCTTCTGTAGTAAAATTTTACAGGGTTAGAATAACACTTTTTAAATTATAATTATCTCTGTATTTGTCATTAAATGTTATTCTCTTTGGGGGATTAAATTCTATAAATATTTTTTAAAAGTTGGAGGGGGGTGGGGATTTAGCTCAGTGGTTCTGCTGCCTGCCTCTCAAAGTCTCAAGCTTGATAACTGGTATCAAAAAAAAGTTAGGGGCTGTGTTATGCCTAAATGATAAAGTCAGTGAAAGATTTGTTATGGTGTAGCTGGAAAATAAAGTAGGCAAATCAGGATGTGTGAATATTTATGCACAGATTTTTGCAAGTATATTTTGTTATAACTACTAAATATTCAGTGAAGAATTAAATTCTTAAGAATAAACCTAACTAAGGATGTAAAGGACGTGTATAATGAGAAAATAAAGTACTATGAAAAAGGAGATCAAAGAGGATGTCAACAAAGGAAACCTGTTCCTGGATAAGCAGAACCAAAGTTGTCCAAATGGCCATATGATCAAAGCTGACATACAGATTCAATCCAATCCCAGTCAAAATACCAATAGCATTCTCCAAAGAACTAGAAAAAAATCTTAAAATTTATGTAGATCCAGAAGTGACCCAGCATAACAAACAATTCTGGGTAACAAGCTGAAAGCAGGAGGCATCACAATCCCAGATTTCAAATTTTATTACCAAGATATAGTAAAAAAAAGTACGTATTGGCACAAAAACAGACATCTTAATCAATGGAACAGTATAGAGGATATGAAAACAATCTCAGAAACATTGAGTCATCTTATCTTTGACAGCAGGGCCAACAAAGGGCCAAGAAACATATGCCTGAGAAAAGGTAAATTCTTTAACAAGTGGTGTTGGGAAAACTGGAATATTATTCAGCCATAAGGAAAGATACATTTGAGTCATTTATATAAAAATGGAGGTGCCTTGAGACCATAATGCCAAGTGAAATAATTCAGATAAAGGAGATTAAATATCATATGGTTTCTTTTTATATGAGAAGGTCAAAGTTTACATAATGTAAAGAGTAAAATAAAAGATACATTATAGGAAACAGGGAAGTAGCCATTTTGCTGATTGGAAGATCTAGGGATGTAGGGAGAGCAGAGAGATGGAGGGAAAGAGAAAATAAAGGTGATTAAGACTTGATTTACACATGTAACAACACCCTGCAATTAATATATTCATTATATATTACAAACATGCAGTAATAAAAAATATAAAACTAAGAGCATCTTACATACTTTTAATTTCCTTACCAGCTAATCACAAAACTTTAATTTTTAAATCGTATCATACTTAGCTTTTACAATTGCACATGTTTTAGAAATTTCCAGTGCATTCTAAATCACAGCAAACCTGGATTGAGCCCTAAGTGATATTGTGCAACAATTAACCAAGTTCCTATTATTAAATGATCATCTACTCTCCAAATCACTTGTTTCGATAGTGAGGAGAAAATTAAAAGCAAAACAAAAAGACTTTATTTAATGCTTTATTGAATCCTGGTTGTTGTGGATCAGATTTTCATTTCTCTTGGCCTTGTGCAGATTTCTTCTGCATTAAAGATTTTCATTGATTTCAGAGGAACTGATTGTGAGGCAGTAAGTGAAATGAAAAACTGAACCTGTCCAATTTTTCTGCTTTTGTCAGCTATTTACTTTCTACATCTATTCTTTTTGTCAGGACAACTCCAAAGGAAGAACATTTTTGTCAGAAGAGCACATTCTTGCTTCAACTTTGAAATGATTGAGTTTCCAAAGGCAGTAATTTGTGGTAGTAGTAACTAAGGATAGATCTTAAGAGCCTCCCTGAATGTTCAGTTTAATATAGTTCATCGTATTGCTTACTCATCTACAGTATAGTAAATGACCAGATAAGCCTGGATAAATAAAGATAGCCCTGGTTTAGATTCATTCAGAAATTATTAATTCCAATTCAGAATAATTGCTCATCAAATTTTCTTTTCCTTAAATTCTTTTATTGGTACATTTTAGGTATGCAGTATGTTTACATTTATCATTGGGTGCTTGTACCTGTACATGATGTATCTTGGTTCTTATTTTTTCCCCATTACCTGTGCACCCTTCCCCTCCCTACCCTTCCCTAAATAGCCCAAGTGCCCATCAACTGGAAACTGGATAAAGAAAATGTGTGGTTTTTACAAAATGGAGTACTACTCAAAAAGAAATAATAGCTGAAAGGATGCACATTGAGGCCATACTCTTAAGTGAAATAAATAGGACACATGTGTAAATACTGAATAGTTTATCTAGTGTGAGAAACTGAAAGTATAAATAAGGATTAAAACAATTAAAATGAATAATTGATAATTTGAAATAGGAAAAAAAGGTCCAAAAGGGTAGGAGAGGTGGGAGGGGAAGGGGAAAGGAAAGAAGGGAAAGGAAAAATTATGAGAAAAGAAAAAAGTGGAAACAAAGTCTATGCTCATCAAATTTTTAACTGGCATGAAAATGCTAAGAAAATATTTTCCAGTCAATGTCATTGATTGACTCCAGAGCTCCACTCTGCCAGCATACATATGTAGTAGAAAGATAACATACTAGTTTACATGATTTTTTGTTATAATTATTAATGCAGATTAATCACATATTAGGGAGTTTTGCTATGATATTTCCATATGTATATGCTGTGCTTTGATCATGGCCAAGCTCCCAATTCCTTTCTGTTATCCTTCCCAATCTCTCCTTATCACTCACTCTCACCCTTCCCCAGTAGTCCATCTAATTTCCCGCTAGTCTTTTTTTTTTTTAGGTCTATATTTCACACATGAGAGAAAGCATGTGATACTTGTCTTTCTGTATCTGGCTTATATATGTCTTCATTCTTAAAGAGTCACATGAGTGTAAGTAAAATACCGGAGAATGTAATTTGGCATGAGAATTTTGAAATCACAAAGACTGGGACTAAAGTTACATAACAAGTTCAGAGAATTCTCAGAAAATAATAAAAATAACATGTCTTTATAATTCTTATTCCATTTCATAAGCTCTGCTAAATACTTGTTGCAACTGTTAATCCATTGAACACTTACAACAATTTATCAATTATATGCTAGTATTGGTCTATTTTAGAGATGAGGAAACTGAATTAAGAAAAATGTATAACATAATCCCTATTACACAGACAATAAATTAAAAAACAAAACTCAGTGTCAATTTGCTTTGGATCATCTTTCCATTCTGTTAAATAAACCAAGTTTGTATGATTTTAAAGAGCATTAAAAATGCTCTCTGAATACCATACCTTTTGTCTACATGTAAAATTGAAAATTTTAAAAAAGTAGGATTCAAGGTAATAAATTTCTGAGAAATTAACTAATGCACATAGAATACCCACCCTAGGATAGATATAGTGCAGATACTCAATAAAATTATCATTTTCTTCATTGATGTCATCAATATCATAACATGTTAAAGACAAATGTCCATGTACATGAAAATGGGAAGGATATGGTATCAGACACTGGAGATCATAAAAGAAGACTGAGTAGACAAGATCAAGGACACAGAGGGAAAAATCATAAGAGAAAAGACTACTTTATGAGATATATATGTAAACAATTAACTACAACAGTGTGATAAAAACTGAAACATCTGCAAAGTACTGCAGAATGGCAAGAATAAAGTTTTTTTTTTCTATCGTCAAAGAGTCAAGTTCTCAAAGCACTTAAGCCTGAAGAGTATTGCTTTAAATAATCATTCCAGACAAGGTTGTGAATAATAATCTAGGCAGAAAGATTAAATTTTCTTCTAAATTTCCTAATTTCCTATTTGCTCTTCCTAAATTTCCCATTTTCGCAGTGGAAAAGAGTAAGATATATAGTTTTAGAAATTTTGGACCAATCAAATAATATCTGCCTCACATGGCTGGTGATCAGACCATGGAAAGGAGAAGCTGATATTATCTCTAGAATGAACACAAGCGGTAGAGCTTTTAAAGAGGAAATGTCACACTAAATGACTTAGAATGTAAGCTTTGTACAGCCTTTACATTTAATTTTCCAGGAGAAGGGTATCGTCAAATTTGTCATGATACAGTGTTTATATGGAGAACTGCAGATGAACTGTTTAGACGGTGAATGAGAAGAGGAATTTCAAATGCTAATTCCATAATGAAGAATTTTTAGTTTAAAATTGTTATAATATTCTGAAAATAGTGAAAAATATTAAGTTATTTGATGTAGGGGAAGAATAAATGATTGTTAGTATCTCAGGAAATATTTAGAATTGATTTAGATTCAAAGCTCCAATTTCTTCCCCCTAAAAAGCAGAAGGAGAAAGAAGAGCCTTCCTGGGCTAGAAGATGTTCAGACAGTTTGGGAGGAGCATGGGTCATGTGACTGTTAAGGAGAATATCCCAAACATTAATGCCAAACCTAAATAAAAAAGAGGAAGCTGTTCCACAAGTAGAAGCCATATTATAGAAATGAAAAAGGCAGGTTTAGGTAGAGAGTCAATGTGAAATATATGCACTATAGTGATCAACATTTCATAAAAATATATGAAACGCTTAACTCATATGAATATGTATAAGGAAAACATTTCTAGTGGAATGCAAACTCTTTGCTATCAAAATATATTTTATTTACCATTGCAGTTTTTTCTCTTTGATAAGTATGAGCTGCGGAACTGGAACTAGTATTGCAGATACTGTATAATTACCCAGTAAGTTGAATGTAATTAAACTACACTCTCTTTGGACTCAAAATGAATACTACTTTAGAGCTGTTCTTTTAATTGTAGGCTATTCATATAATGTATAACAGGATGACAAGATAAAAAGATATATAATTTAGGTAAATTAGTCCATATTTGTGAATTGCTTGTGCAGTATTATATCTTAACAGGGTTTGAAAACAGTATAGCAGGTCATATAGTGGAAGAACATCTGTAAAATTTTCATTCTGAGCCACATTACTTTTGTACACCCAACAGCTTTTGTACTATAGGAAAACTCAAATACCTAAAATTCAGCACTTTAAAGTATACAATTTAGTTTCATTGAATGCATTTGCAATTTTCAACATTATCTCATTTCAGAAAGTTTTCTTTACTCCAAAATGAAATCCGTATCTATTTAAACCATCCCTCTCTATCACCTCTCTCCCAGCACATGGCAAAACCTTTAATTTGCTTTTATGTACCAGTGGATTTCCCTATTCTAGATATTTCCTATCCGAAGAATTACAAAATATGTGACTCTTTATGTCTAGCCTCCTTTACTTGCCATTATATATTCAAAGTTAATCCATACTCTAATACTTTATTCTTTTTTGATGACTGAAGAGTATTTCATTGTATGGATACACCATATCTTGCTTGTGCAGTGTCCATCCCTGGATGGATATTTGCAATCATCCCCTCTTTGGGCTCCTATAATTAGCACCAATATAAACATTCTCTTATAACTTCTTTTTGAACATCTGTTTTCAAGTATTTTAGGTATACACATAGGAATAGAAATTATGTATCATATAGAAAGTCTTTGATTAATTTAAGGAAGAAAGAATTGCAAAACAGTGTTCCAAAGAGCCTGACATTTTACATTACCAGCAGCACTATGTAATGATTAATATCATCTCATACATGTTATTCCTTTGGATAAATGTCTATTCAAGACTTACTACAATTTTTAATTAGATTGTTGTGATTGTGTTTTTGAGTTGTAATAATTCTTTACATATATTGAATAATATAGCAGAATAAGAGTTGAAAATATTTTCTCCCTTCTGTGGTTGATTTTTATTCTATACATAGCACTCATTAATGCACAAATGTTTTAAATTTTGATCGACTTAAATTTATCCTTTTTTATTGTTTGTGCTTCTACTATTATGTATTGAATTAAATTTATATGATATAAGAAAATGACTGTGGACTGAAAATGACTCAATTATATTGTTCTGCTTGTAGATCATCAATTATTCTTGAATTAAGATACTGTACTACACTTATTGAATGATTTTAGCACTTTAGTAAAAAGTAAATTGGTCATAGATGTTTGAGTTTATTTCTGAATTATCAGTGCTATTTCACTGATTTGCATGTCTACTCCTTACCAGTATCACACAGTTCTTCTAATCACTCTTGCTTAGAGGTAAGTATTGAAATTAGAAGTATGAGTCCTTAAACTTTCTTCTTTTCTAAGATTGTTTTTGCTATTCACTTTTTCCTATAATTCATATGAATTTAGGGATTAGTTTTTCTATTTCTGAAAAAAATATGTCATTGAGATCTTTATAAGGATTGTATGCTATCTGTAACTTGTTTGGGGGAGTACTTTCTTTTATAAAATACTTTTCTAATTCATGTGCTTTGATAGCTTATTATTTAGATTGGTCTTCTTTAATTATTTCCAAAATACTTTCTCACTCTCAATATTACAGATTCACAACTAAATTCACTTTTTAAGTTTTTACTATTTTGGTGATTTCTTAAGTGAATTTATTTACTTACTTTCTTATTTGGTTTGTTCATTATGACTGTGGAGAAAAAGAAATATTTGGACACGTGAGATCTTATACATTACAATGATATAGAATGTACTGTTCTGTTCCAATTCTTCATTTTCAGGATAAGACTTGTATTATATATCATTTGTGAATAAAGATGGATTTCTTTCCTTGTTTTCCTACTGCAAATACCTTGTATTTCTTTTTTGTCTCATTGGAATGGCTACAATGTACAGTATAATGCTAAAGTGAGCTAAGTTTTTCATGAATATCTGTCTTGTTAAGAAAGTTTCTATCCCAAATTTGCTGAGTGATTTTATGATAAAAGTATATTGAATTTTGTTAAGTGATTTTCTGCATTAATTGAGATGATTATGTACTGGAATTTTTTCCTACATTTTGTAAATGTAGAACAATGCACTAGGTGATTTCAATATGTAGAATTGTCTTTACATTCCTGGAATGTCTCACCTGGTCTTGATGTAATCTTTTGTACATGCTGCTGGATTTGGAATTTTAATATAGTGTTGGGAAATTTTGTATAAACATTCAAGAAGGGATCTGTAATTTTATTTTTCATATGGTATTTTTGTTAGGATTCTATTTCTAAAATGTTTTAAGAACATTCTTTTAAAATTTGGCAATACTCACAAGGAAAGCTACCATGATCTGGGCTTTTCTTTATGGGGAGCTTTTTCATATTACTTATGCAATGTCAGCTTTTTCACAGTGTTATATGGTTTAAGTAGGCATTATTTATAATAAATTATTTTATCTTTATAAATGAAAAGTAAAATTGTACTTAATACAAAAAGTACTCAATTTTCGGAAAGTAAGTGAAAGGCTTAGAAGTATTTCAAATGGATAATTTAAGCCATTTAAGAGATAAACCTAGATCTATCCAATATCATTCCTCCTCTCTATCCTAATGTACTTTTCTAAAATCTTAAGTGATTTGTTCATGTCCTCCTCTCTAACCGAATATATTTTTCTAAAATCTTGAGTAATGTAAAAAAATTAAATTGATACAATAATGATACATACTTTGGGGATACAGGCTGTGATACTTCACATACAATGTGATGTGATCAGCTTGGGCTAATAGGCACAAAAATCATGTTAAATACTATTATTTATTTGTATTGGGAACATTCAAACTCCACTTTACTCACTGTTTTGAAATATACAATCCATTTCTCTTATTCATAGTTACCCTATATGCTATAGAACATTAAAAGTTATTACTCCTATCCAAATGCACCCCAAACCTGTTAAGAATCCTCTCCTTCTTCCACATTTCACCAGAATTCCCAGCCTCTGTTAACCACTAATTTATTCCTTACTTCTATTATATCTACTTTTTTAGCTTGCACATGTAAGTGAGGACTTGTGGTCTTTGTCTTTCTATGCCTGATTTATTTCATTTAAATAATGGCCTTCAGTTGCATCCATGTTGCTGCAAATGGCGGGTTTTAATTCCCCTATGGCTACATAACTTTCCACTATGTAGAGATGCCACATTGTCTTAAATTCATTCATCTATCCATGAATACCTAAATTGTTTTCATATCTTGCCTGTTGTGAAAAGTGCTGCAAGATACTGGGAGTTCAGATGTGTCTTTGGTATACTGATTTTATTTTTCTTTAGAGTCATACCTAGTGGTACATGTGCGCCCAAAGTGAGCACTGTATACATACCTAACAGTATCATTTCTGGATTACATGACAGTTTTATTACTGCTCTTTTATTTTTTATTTTTTTGAGAAATCTCTATGTTGTGTTTTGTGACGGTTGTACATATATATATGCCAACAAAGTTATATGAGTCTGACCTTTTCCATATCCTTGCCAGTATTTGTTAGTTTTCATCATGTCACCATCCTAATAAGAGTAATATGTTATTGAAGTTTTGATTTTCATTTACTTGACCCAATAAACTTAATAATCACTACCGACTAAAAAAGAAAAGCTTTTTCCTGGTTTTCTTCTAATAATTCTAATAAGTGGTCTAACATATTTAATAAACATGACTGGCAAAAATAAAAATACCAAAAGTAGAGTTTACATAGGAAAAGCACAATGAATACAGATAGAATAATTCCAGCACAATAATGAAATTCCCAAACACATTCTGTTCCCATGGAATAATGTATGAATATATTTTCACCCACCAGGTAGGGTAACCATTTTTCTGATTTACCCAGCACTTTGTTTTAAAACTGAAAGTCCAATGTTTAACAAACTCACTTAGTCCAAAACAAACCAGATTGGCTGGTCAGCCTACTCTCTCTTTCTGTGTTCTTTGAGACTTCTCCACATAAACCCTAGCAGTGGAAAGAGAACAAAAAGCAGAGTACCTGCTATATCATATTATGGGCTGTGTCTAGGCATGGCACATATCTTCAAACTACATTTCAGCAAGTAATTTATATGACTAAGTTTATGCAAAGATGTTATAAAAAGGACTACCTAATTCTGAGTCAAAAAATAAATGTTTAAAAAAGTAGCTAGCTAACCTCTACAACATCCCCTTACCCGTTACCAACATTCACATCAATTGATGCCTGCTATGAAGAAAGGAGAAAACTGAAACTTCTAAGCAGTCACTAGTTCCAACTAAAAATTAGAATTCCTAAGAGAGGTACAATTCTCTGCACATGGTCTACATTTTGTTCTTTGTAGTTTAGCAGTTGATACAGTAAAAATTTTATAAAATTCTAACCTTTTGTTCCTAAATTATCAGGGACAAAAATTGATAAGCCTAAAACTGTGAAAATATAAACTAAACACTGAAAAAAAGAAAGAGAAAAAGAAAGGAAAGGAAAGGAAAAGAAAAACAGAAAAGAAACCACAAGAAACAGTTTGGGAAAATGAAGAAAAAACATGTAGTACTGACATAATAGCAATGACATAATTTTGGTCCACTGGCAGTGTGAAAACCTCTATTTCTGGAGTGGAAAGCATTGGTTTTACTTTGATCTTTCTTTCTCAGAGAAATTCCTTACCTTGTCCATTGCTCTTTGGATGTATTTTCTGTTATTAATGGGAATATATGAAGTGGAAATTCATGTTTTCTTTCAAGACAGTCATCATTTTACTTATATACATATGTACTGTGTACATATTCATATAAGAATGTGTGATTTACTCATTAGACATATCTATCATCTATCTATCATTTATCTACCTATTCTTTTAGTTTATAATCTATATATGGAAGTATTTTGTTTCTTATATCAATTTCTGCATCAGGTAAGAAAAGTAACACTAATAACTACTGACCAGAACACACAAACTCTGCCATCTCAGCTGCATAACATAGTTTCATTTTTAGTCATTCAAGGACCAGCCCCACTTTTTACCTGTGGTACCATTTTCCTCTCAGTTCTTTTTTTATTAATTTTATTTGTACATTTAAGGTGTACAATATAATGACATTCATCATTGAAAATTTTCACCTTTACATAATCCATTTGGTTCTTATTTTTTCCCCATTCCCCTGCCCTCACTTCAACCATCCCTCTACCCATCCCTATCTACAAAATCTTTGTTTCCATTTTTTCTTTTTCTCACAGTAATTCCATTCCCTTCCTTCTTTACCTTTACCCCTCTTACTTCCCCTTCCCCTTGCACCCTTTCTTCCTATTTAACATTCTTATAATCTTCTCCACTTGTTTCTCAGACTGAGAATAGGAGTAAGAAGTACTTTGGGGAGAAGTTCTATGAAAGAAGTTTCATTTTCAAGTAGTATGTGTACTTCTGTACACATTCTATTGATTAGAAATTGACCATATTTTTTTGCAAGAGAGAATGACAAATGTTACCAAGACATATGTTTGCAAAAAAAAGGGAAAATATTTCACTTTACAAAAGCATCTATTCAATCTTTGTCAAATCCACCAGTATTGCCTTGTACCAATAGGCCCCAAGACATAAAATATGATTTCATTCCAGAAACTGCATAAAATTTCATATTAAAGCTTTATGATGTTTCATTATTTCCACCTTTAAAGTTGCAAAGAGGTTGAACTCTTAAATCTTGTAATGGGAAGACTCACCCTAGTCTTTATTAACAGATTCAATCTAATCCTGTTTGAAAATGATGGACACAGTTTCTTCACCTATGCTCTAGAGTTGTGAATAATTGTATACAAATATCTGCTTGAGCTCCTGCTTTGAATTCCTTGGAGTGTATAACAAGAGGTAGAATTGCTGGATGATATGTGCCAGGAAGATATAAAGGTGAATAAATTGGTCCTGGTGTCTTAATTCTAGCAGCCCATAAATCTAGTTGGAAAAATGAGAAACAAGCAACCATCATACAAGACCATATAAGCTTCCCTGCCACCATCCCAGGCTCGTAGGGCAGAGAAGCTGAGCCGGTCCCAGTACCCAGAAGGAAGGTCCCCCACAGCCATCCCATGATCCTAGGGCAAAGAAGGTGAGCCACGCAGGTGCCAGAAGCACATCCCCCTCCCTGTGGATATGAGAAGACACATAAACAAGCCTCAAAAACAGACTTCTGGATCACCTACAGCAACCCCAAAGGGAAACGAGATGGAACAATCTGATACCCAACCAACTGGACTCTTGGAAATGGTAACAAAAGAGGATTTGGGAAAAATGAAATCAGAAATAAGTACTCAGATAACAACAAAGATTTTGCTCATGGTGCAAGACATGATTAATAAATCTAGAGAGGATAAAGATAAAAAAATAGAGGATCTGAGGAACATGATGGAATCCCAACATAGGAAACAAATGGAATCCTTAAAACAGATACAAACAGATTTCCAGGAGATTAAAGCTCCATCGAAAGTCGGCACAGCAGAATGAACCAATGTGAGGATAGAATTTCAGATATAGAAGATAAGATTGTAATTAGTGACCAGGAAAAGAAAAATTGCTTTAAAATTGTAAGGGATCATGAGAAATCAATCCAGCAGCTGCTAGACGATGCAAAGAAGAATAACATAAGACTGATTGGAGTCAATGAAGAAAGAGGAGAGAATGCAGATGACATTAAAAAAAACTGTTCACAGAAGTGATGGCAGAAAACTTCCCAAGGAGAGGGAAAGAACTTGACATAAAGATAAGTGAGGCATATAGGACTCCAGTTAGCCTTGATTAAAAATAATCTACACATAGGCATATAATAATTAGGATTCCAAAAATCCAACAGAAGAACAAATTTCTACAAGTAGTGAGAGAAAAGAAACAAATCACATACAAAGGGAAGCCCATCAGAATCACAGCAGACTTCTCAATGCAAACCCTCAAGACAAGAAGAGCTTGGAGTGATGTATTTCAAGCCCTAAAGGAAAACAGCCTCCAATGCAGATTGATATACCCTGCAAAACTATCTTTCAAAATTGATGGAGAAATAAGATACTTTCATGATAAAGAGCACCTCAGGAACTTCATGAATACCAAACCAGCACTCCAAAAATTGTAGGCAATACCCTAGGAAAAGACAATGAGGATCACAACCCCAGGAAACCCAGCAGAATGAATCATTGGGTGTGATCAAACCCAAAGGGAGAGAATCCAACAAAAAGAAAAATCATGACAAGGCTTTTAAAACTTTTAACTTCAACTTCCTAATGAGAGTATAATTCAATCTTGTTATTGTATTGATTAGTATTTTTCTGATTGTAGATTTGCACATCTTTCCTTGTGCTATACTGGCTATTTATCATCTTCTTATGTCTACTTTTTAATTGAGTTGTCTATTAATGAGCTGTAAGATTTCTTTATATATTCTGGTCATAGGTTATATGCATTGTAAATATGGCCTATTTAAGGACTACTTTTCATTTTAATGATGTTATTTAAAGTTCTAAATTTTGATGGAATCTCATTTATCATTTTTTGTCTTTTATACCTCATGTTTTTTTGTATCCTAGGTAGTTCTTGCCTATCCTAAATTCATAAACATTTTCTCTTATAATTTCTTCTTAAAGTTTTATACTTTTAGGCTTTCATATTTAAGTTCATAGATCCTTTCAAGTTATTTTCATGTATGGAAAGAAAAGGTTGAGGTTAATTTTTTATATATGGATAACAGGTGTTCTAGTGTCATTTGCTGTAAACACTATCTCTTCCTCGGCTCTTGAATTGAGTTTATATTCTATAAAATGCTAAAGTTAAATAATCTTTCAAAACTCAGTAGACCATATATGTGTGAATCTATTTCTAGATTCTCTGTTTTATTCCAATGATCTATATGTCTTTTCTTACACCAACACTGCCTTGATTACTGTAGCTCTAGAAGAAGTCTTAAAATTAGGTACTAAACATCTTCCAACACTGTTTTTTGTCTTTTTTGTCTTTTTTAAACTTTTCTAGGTCCTTTGTACTCCTACATAACTTTTAAATTTCAATATCCATTTCTTCATTTATAGCCAGTATACACAGATCTGAATTTTTGTATATACCTTGTGTTTTCTAATCCTGCTAAATTCTAGATGATCATTTCATCTACATATAAAGATTTTGCTTCTACCTTGCCAATCCTATCCTAATTGTGACATTTTATTGCCAGACTATTTTGGTTGGGCCTAGGTTTCAAAGTTTAATGGACAGATAAAGAGTAAGCATATTTGCCCTTGTTCCCCACCTTAAGGAGAAAGCATTGTGTTGGTGGTCTCTCTAGAGGGAGACTTGGAACCTGGGAAAGCACTGACTTTTAAAGAAAGAAAAAGAGACAGCCTGGGGGATGAACAGAAGTTTAATTCCTCTGATACTGTTTGACAATCACAAAGGAAAGAAGCAAGGCTTTTATACGTGTAGGAAAGCAGCTTAGTCATTCTGGCTATTGTCTTTCTGATTTTCACCTCTGATGATAACCAGTGATTTTAAGTGACTCATAAAAGCTACAGGTGAATTCACAAGTCCCCTGTTTTCATTCACCAATCCTGTACATCAAAGAGCACACCGCAGCCCTCTTCTTAACAGATAGTGTCAAGAGAGCAGGAGGACTTTAGCCAAAATCAAGCCCACTGGCCCACCACAAACATCACAGATGTGCATAGTGGGTCGTATCTCTCTTACCACCCATAGAGTCATTGGGTCGCAGTCTTCTGATCCCAGAAAATGGTAAATAAGAAAACTAGGAAAACCCGTTTTTCTCCCGTGAGACTTTTACAAAGTCTCTGAAAGTTTTCTGGCATTCTTTTAACAAACAAACTTGTGAAATTTCCCAGAAACGACTTAATTTTCTCAGTTAACAAACTTCTTGTGATCTATTCTTACCAACTAGATAGCTGAATTCTATAATTTCCCACATATTGTATCTCCTCCATTCATATAAGACGTTCTCGCTGGAAGTATGGAGTACATGTCTTTAATCTGTTGAGAAGGTTCTGTTCTATGTCTAGTCTCCTGATAGCTTTTATTATGAACAGCTGTGGAATTTAGTCCAATACTTTTTCTCCAACTAGTGACAGGATCATATGGCTTTTTCTTTTCCTCTGTTAAAATGATGACTTTTGGGTGTGGATCTTCCAATGCTGAACCAACACTGCCATCCCTATAATAAAACCACTTTCTACACACTGCCAGATCTGAATTCTAATAGTTTGTTTTGTTAAACAAATTTCTATCTATGTTCATACTTTTTTCTTCTATTATCTTAATCCAGTTTTAGGATTAGCACAATGTTGATTTCCTAAAATGAGGGGAGAAGTGTTCCTTCTTTTTTCTGCTTTAATTGTTTGATATAATTTATCAGTTAAAATGTATATGAGCCTGCTGTTGTCATATAGGTAGGTTTCAAGCTAGGAATATACTTTCTTTAATAGGTGCTATTCAAATTTTATATTTCCTCCAGAGTTAGTTTCATTAATTTGTCTTCCAAGGTACTTCTTAGAAGTTGTCAAATTTATTTCAAAAAAGATTTTTGTAATATGCTTTCTATATCCTTTTAAATTCTGTAAAATCTGTGGTAATGTCTCCTAGATCTTGATATTGTAATTTTAAAAATGTATAATTGATATTGTGTAATAGGAAGAAAAGGTCTATAGGATCAAGGGAAGTGGGAGGGGTAGGGGAAAGGAAAAAAGGGAAAAGAAAAAATATGAGAAAAGGAAACAAATGGAAACAAAGTCTTTGCAAATAGGAAAAGGTGGAGAGGGTGAAGGGAGGGCAGGGGAATGGGGAAAAAAAATAAAAACCAAGATACACGTGTAATGGTACAAGATCCCAATGATGAATGTAACTGGATTTTATACCTAAAATGTACCAATAAACTTAATGGGAAAAAAGAAATAAAATAAAAAAATAAAGTTGCAAAGAGTAGCCAGTATATAACTTCTTATATAGCTTCTGCAATGAAAGGGTGGATTCTCCCCCAAAATAGCCTTATGGTTACTGATTCTCCCCCAAAAATAGCCAGTGTGGATGGTGATATATTAAAATTAAATACATAAACAGATGAAAAATAATTTTATAAGATGTTTATATCACTTTTTTCTTAGAAAATAGAACCAAATGATTTTTGGAATAAATTCTTTGAATTATATAATTACATGTTAAAGAATTTTTTATGGGCTATTAATGCTGCAATTTGACCATGGATGGAGTATATTTACTAAGAGTTTATGGGGGGAAATTTAATCCCCATTATGAGGTAGTAAAATGGCAGAAACAATCAAACTATGGTGTTCTGAGGTGAGATCTTTGGCAGATGATTAGGATTACATAAGGTCATCAGAATGGAGAACCCATTATTGAGTGTTAGAGGCTTCACAATAAGAGAAAGAGAAAGAGAACAGAGGTGGCACACATATATAGGCACACACACATGAACGCACACAATCCTTGTCTCTTCTCTTGACATCTGATGCCCTGCATTACCTCAGGACTGCCAAAAGGGAAGCCATCACCGGATGGAGTCCCTTGCTTTTTGAATAGGATTTTGAGCCCAAAGCACTTGTGGTATTAGCAACAGAAAACAGAATAATACCATTAGCAAATTCATTCATCATTAGTTTATAAAGTGCATGTTTTATTTCCTCAGAAGACCAAAAATTTTTAAAATTAAAAACCTTCTGATATCTATGCTTTTATCTTTAGCCAGCTGCTTACATACACATTGTGTAAGCTTCCAGGAAATTAATTTGAGAATAGAAAATTAAATTAGCTTAGATTATTTCCTCTTTACTCTTTCCTGAGGGCTAACTTTCCCCATTTAGTAAAGTAACTTCTACTCATTTTAGTTAAGACTCTTTCACAGCTCTAATTTCATACTCTATTTTTCTAGGTCTCAGTAAAGTGTAGGTTTTCATGAAGCATCATTGTTTTTAACCCCTGCCTTTATCATTCAGGTAAAAAATATCCTACATCAAAGTCTTATAGGTAAAATAACAATAATTTCCACTGCCACAAAAATATTTGTCAATAAAAGGAATAAAAATAGGAAAGGAAGAAGTCAAAGTCATTATTTGCTGATGATATGATACTTAACATAGAAGACCCAAAATACTCTGCCAAAAGACTTCTAGACTTAACTGACAGATTTAGTAGAGTAGCTTGATATAAGGTCAACCCTCAAAAAAAAAATAGTCTTTGTAAACACAAATAATAGACTCACTGAGAGAGAAATTAGGGAAACAGTTCCTTTTATTATAGTATCCAAAAAAATGAAATATCTAGGAGTAAATCTAATAAAGGAAGCAAAAGACCTCTACACTGAAAACTATAGCACTTTGAAAAAGGAGATTCAGGAGGATATAAGAAAATGGAAAGACATCCTGTGTTCCTGGGTAAGGAGAACCAATCTAGTGAAAATGGCCATACTTCCAAAACTATTATATAGGTTTTATGCAATCCTGATTGAAATTTCAACAATATATTTCACAGAACTAGAGAAAACAATCCAAAAATTCATTTTGAATCAGAAAAAACCTAGAAGAGCAAAATACATTTTAAGCAACAGAGATACGGCTGGGGGGTATTACAATTCCCAACTTAAAACTATACTACAAAGCTACTGTGATAAAAACAGCATGGTATTGGCAAAGAAACAGACCTGAGGATCAGTGGAATAGATTAGAAGATGCAGAAACAACTACAGATATGCTCAGCCACCTCATCTTTGACAAAGAAGCCAACCACTCTCATTGGAGGTAAAATAGCCTATTTAATAAGTGGTGTTGGAAAAACTGGATTTCAACCTACCAAAGATTAAAACTTGATCCATGCCTATCACCATACACTAAATTAAGATCGAACTGGATTAAAGATTTAAATCTTAGGACAGAAAGACTAAATTTGCTGGACGATAAGTTAGGTAGAACTCTTGAAGATATTGGTATAGGAAAAGATTTTATGAACAAAACCTCAGTGGCACAGGAACTTGAACAAAGAATCAACAACTGGGATTTTATTAAAAAGCTTCTGCACTGCAAGAGAAACCACCAACAGAGCTAAGAGACAACCTACAATGTGGGAAAAATTTTCAGCAACTGTACCTTAGACAAAGGACTACTATCTAGTATATATAAAGAACTGAAAAAAAAAATCAGTTCAAAGACCCAATTCCAAAATGGGCATCTGAAATGAACAGACATTTCTCAGACAAAGAAGTAAAAGCAGCAAATAAATATGCCAAAAAATGTTCAACATCACTGGTTATTCAAGAAATGCAGATGAAAACAACACTGAGATTCCATCTCACCCCAGAAAGAATGGCTGCTCTTAAGAAATCATCTAATAACAAATGCTGCCGGGGTGTGGGGAGAAAGGAACTCTTCTCCATTTTTGGTGGGAGTGCAGATTGTTGCAACCACTCTGGAAATCAGTATGGAGATACCTCAAAGAACTAGGCTTAGTGGTCCCATTCGACCCAGCTATCCCCCTGCCTGGTATCTTCACAAAATAATTAAAAGAATCTTACCACAGCAAAGTATGTGCACCCATGTTTATAGCTGCACAGTTCGTAACAGTGAAAGCTTGGAAACAGCCCAAGTGCCCATCAACTGGAGACTGGAAAAAGAAAATGTGGGGTTTTTTTATAAAATGGAGTCCTACTCAGCCATAAAGAATGAGAAATGACAGAAATTTATAGCTAAATGGATGCATATTGAGGCCATCCTCTTAAGTGAAATAAATAGGACACACATGTGTAAATACCGAATAGTTTCTCTAGTGTGAGAAACTGAAAGTGTAAATAAGGATACACATGGATGAAATGGTCTAATAACATATTTCTCGGATTGTGTTTCCATTGTGTGTCATATGACTGTATCGAAATTTAAATTAGGGAGAAGTTTGGCTTATGTGGAGTCTGCTAACTGGAGTTTTTTTTCCAGATCACTATTTGTTCAATATTCATTTTGGGGAACTTTCTGAAACAAATCACATCCCCTGGTATCTTGTTGGTGCTTAAGATGCTTTTTTAAGTTATATGCAAAAATGTTTAAGTGCTTTGCAGTTTTGTTTTGGTTGAGTTCTACTGTATTTTAATATTATTGTAGTTTTTTCCCCTTGCATTGTTCTTCTTGAGTGGTTTTAATTTTTTGTATGTGTATGTGTTTGATAATAAAGTTATTTAATTAAAATATTTTTGTCAATAAGACCTTTATGTAGCCAACGATCTCTTGGTGAGAACTCTTTTTATGTAAAAAGTATTCCACATTGATACTTCTTTACCAGATATGTCTGTATGACATTGAGAATGTCACAAACACTTTCAGACAAAGATTTTTCTTCAGTCAAAATTTATGTAGTGAATAATTTATGTTTCTCTTCCATGCAAACCAGTT
Organism: Heterocephalus glaber; assembly: GCF_053883595.1. NCBI lineage: Eukaryota > Metazoa > Chordata > Mammalia > Rodentia > Bathyergidae > Heterocephalus > Heterocephalus glaber. The sequence goes on along the minus strand of NW_028258354.1, from coordinate 6,516,508 downwards.
GGGGGCCAAAGAAATATGAAATCTTATCAAACATTAAATAACTTACAATTTATTAGCCATGTATATAAATATTGTCATGTTAGTAAAATAGCATGGCCCATTCAAAGATCAACAGATATTTATTGAACAATTAATATTTCTCAGTGATTAGGTCTGATAAAATATCTTTGAGATACACTGAAGCCTCAAGACAAAAAGGGTTTCTATCTACTACAGTAGAAAATATACAGTATCTAGAAAAGATATCATTCATAGGTTTGAAATATTAAAAACAAATGCTTTGAAGATGAAATTCTAATTACTCTGAATGGATCATGTGCTGTATATAGGTATTGAATTAGCACACTGTATGTCACAGATATGTATAATTATAGTGTGGAAAAATTAAATTTTAAAGATAAACTTATTTTTGTTTGACATATTTTAAAAGTTCTATTTTTTTCACCAATGTGTGTTTACATGTGTATTATTTGATCTCCACACATTTGGGATGTCCTGGATGTTTGTTGTTGATTTTATCTTAGTTTATCTTAGTTTCATTGTGGTTTGAAAATATACACTGTTTATTAAAATGTGTAGTACAGCCAATATGTGGTCTGTCTTGGTTAATGTTTCATTTTAATTTGAAAAGAATGTCTTTTATGATTTTTCTGAATGAAATATTCTGTAAATGCCAAGTAGATCATATTGATAGCAATATTTAAGTCCACTATGCCTGAGCTGAATTTCTCCTTACTTGGTCTATCAGTAAATGAAAGAACAATGTTAAACTCTCCAATTATGATAGTGGATTCATGTATTCATATATATTCATTCTCCTTCCAATTTTGTCAGTCTCACATATACTTTGGCACTTGCTTAATAGTTGAATACATATTGGGAATTTGTATCAGTCATTGCTTACTAGAGAATCAGATATAATCCAAGATATACAAATAAACAAAAATTTACAGATTGGCCTACAATGACCACCCACTAAGTCAGGTGTGGAAGAATGCAGATCTGCCTGTGCACTGGGGATCCAAAGGATCCAGTTGGGAGGCCTGGAGCTCTGTGCAGTGTCCAGTGCAAGTCCATATCAGGAAGCCAAAGGGTCTGTGCTAGAAGCTGAAGAGTCTGAGCTGAAAGCCAAGAGATGCCATCCAAGGTGAAAGAGAAGACTGGAAATCCTCTGAAGAAGACAGAAACAAATATTCTGGCAATAATCCTCCCTAGGATGAGTCTTCCACACTTAGAACTATGCTGAACCAATTTAGTAGGCCAATTCTTATTTACAATTCTTACAATCAATTAACTATCACAGGATTGTTGTGTCTTCTTGGAAAATTGACTGCTATTATTAACTACTCTCATTTTCAGTACAATCATCTTTGTGTTGAAATCATCTTTTTAAAAATCAGCTTTGTCTGAATATAGCTACTTCATCTATTTTTGAACTAGTGCTAACTTGGCATATATTTATCCATCTATTTACTTTTTATTTATCTTTATAGTTATATTTAAAGTGAATTTATTAGACATAATATGTATATTAGACATAATATGTATAACATGTATACATAATATATATATCCTTTTAAATTACTATATTTATCATTCAAATTTAATGTGATTATTGATATAGTATTAATATCCACCATTGCTTAAACTATTCTATATTAATTGTATATCTTCTCTGTCTCTTATTTCTCCTTCTCTGTCTTGCTTGATTTTGATTTGAGCATTTCATATGATTTTATTTCATTATCTCCTTTTTATAAAAGTAATGCTTTTATATTTAATTATATATTCTAATGGTTGGACTAGAGTTTGTAATAGACATTTTAACTGTTCTAAACTCACCTTTAAATAACATTACTTCCTCTGTAGTGATATTACATCATAAGTATTTTCAATTTCACTCTGATATTGCTGTTATGGATTTCACTTATGTACATGCAATAGTCACTAACATATTGTTGCAACCATTGAATTAAAAGCACTGCTAGTTTTTGGGAGCATAACAATATTTTATTTTCACTTCTTCTTCCTCTGATAGTTTTTAAAGTATAGGTTTTGTTTCCTACCTATTAATTTTCCTTTCCCCTTATCTTACTTTTCTCATTATAAGACAAAATACCCAACACTCAAAGTTAAAGGAGAACATGATTGTTTGGCTCGTAGTTTGAAGAGGTTTCAGTTCAGAGTTAGCAAGCTCCAAGGCAGGATGACATAGCAGGGGAACATTGCAGAGGAGAAATAGTTCATGGCAGGCAAAGTAGTGAAGAAGCAGAAAGCAACAAATGACAAGTAGTGACCTTCTTTCTGTCCCTTATATCCTATCCAGGCTGCCCACCCTTAGGGCAGGTAGCATTCACACCAGAGTGGGGCAGCCTTAATCCTAGCATCAAACTGTGAATCAATCCCAGCAGCACATCCTCGAACCCAGCAGGACATCCTTGAAGCCAGGACCACACACCCTATATCCAGACACCTCGGAAAAACCCCACCTGTGACTGCTGAGGTTTTAGGGGGACTTCTAGACACAAGCTATAACACTCCTGAAAAATGTCTTTTGACATTTTCTTCACAGATCTGTTCACTATGAGTTTCCTCAGTGCTTTTGTGTTGGGGGGTGGCTTTATTTTCTCTTTCATTTGAAAGATAATTTCTGTGAATGTATTTGTTGGCATGATTCCCATTGAAAAGTTACTGTCATTTTTCTTCTAAAAAGTTAAGGTACAGTATATTTTCATCCTCTTACATATTTCATCATTTACTCTTCATTATGATTTTGTGCTGCTTGAATATACCTAGCTGTAGTCCTACATATGATTGGAGGTCTCTCAATTTCCTAGGTCTGTATCCTTGGATCTGTATTTATTTGAGGAAATGCCTGTTCGTTATTGTTTAAAATGTCTCTTGGTCCATTCTCTCTTTTCCTTCTGATATTTCAATTACTTATACAGTACCCAATTTGAAACCATTCCACCAAACTTCAATGGTTATTATTTTTTCTCTTTGTATTTCAGTTGGGTAAGGGTTTTTTTTTGTTGTTGTTGTTACAGGGGATTGAACTTGGTACGTTGTGCTTGTGAGGCAGGCAGCAGAACCACTGAGCAAAATCCCCGGCCCTGGTTTGGTAAATTTTATTAACATGTTTTCATTCTAATTAGTTTTCCTTTGGGTGAGTTCAATCTATGGATGATCTCATCAAAGGTATTCTTCACTTCTGTTCCACAGATTTTAATTTATAGTATTTCCTTTTGAAATGAAGAAAATTGAATTTTTCAGTGTCGTTTGTTTTTTAAATTTTTCTCTTTTCCCTGGTTTCATTACCTATTGTAACAGGCAAATGTAGAAAATATTGCATGCTTTCTACTTTTTCTACAGAGCTCTTAATATTCCTTGTTATTTTAAAATTCTTTGATAATTCCAACATTTCTGTGAAATCTGACCATTCTGATTCTTGGTTTTTATTTTTTTGACTGTTTTTGATTTTGTTATTATTGTTAGTATTGCTGTTTTATCTTTTTAACCATACTAGTAATTATTCTGTTAAAAACTAGTTATGATGTATCAGGTAAGAAGATCTGAGATAAATATGTCTTTGAGATTTGATGTTAATCAGGCCAACAATTTGATTGTGTTTAATTTTTATTATTTCTATAGTTTTAGAGTTTTAAAAGTTCACTATATTTTTTGTTTTTGTCTTTCTTTTGATTTTATGCTGCCTTAAGATCTCCCTTTATATTTTGATGAGCCCTTTTATCTCTTACTCATTGCTATTATAGTGAAATGGTCAGTGTGATAATAATATGTGTGACATTTTAAATGAAATATTCACTATATTTTGTGATCATACTTCAAAGTCTTTACCAATTTTTTTAGTGCCTCAATCAAGGCACGTTGAAAACCAAGAAAAATCATTTCAAATGGGTAGCATTTCAATAATGCTAGATGAATAAGTCCTAGGAATGTAGTATACACCAAGAGACTCTAGTTGACAATGTATTATAGTGCTGTGTACTTCAGAACAGTTTTAAGTCAGATCTCTTAAGTGTTTTTATCATATACACACACACACATGCATTTCTTAAAGGCATTTAATTACTGCACAAATCATTTTCTATAGGCCAGGGCTAGGAGATATTGAAATGGAATGGGCACAAAAGAATAGACAGAATTTTACTCTTCACTTTAATCCTCACTAATAGTAGGTGTAAAACCAAAACAATATGAACCTGTACCCTCATACAATATAAGTGACTCTGATCTGATTTTGTCATGGCTAGAGAAGGCAGGAACTTAAGTATTTTTGTGTTTCCCTTATTTACAGAGATTAATATAAATGAATTTTTACTTGTTAAATAAATTAAAGAAAAGTGAATAAACCAAGTAAGAAATTCATAGAATAATATCTCAAAATTCTTTGGAAGATGAGTTACATTATGGCTTCACGGAACTACTACTTCAGACAGAAAATAGTGCAAATCCAAGTATCATTCAACAGTGAATTTTTAAGAAATATCTATGCTATTCCTTCTGTGCTAATGCATTGTATAAATTCACAATCCTTCTTAATGACCTCTGTATTTCTCATTTCCTTTACACAGTGGGATAGTATTATTTTTGCAATTCTATTATGAAATAGAATTTTGGATGCAAGAAAATTACATGTACTTGTAATTTGCATGTTGCTGTTATTTAAAAGAGACATAACAGTTAAGCTATTTTCTTGAAGGATAAAAAAAACAGAATTGTCCTCCTATCTACATTTTCTTTGAATGTAAGTCATATCCTACCTAAGCACAGCAGTTGAAATTCTATTTTACTTGGTAAGTACTAATTCAAATATGTTTTTCATGCCCAAACTGCAACCTTACTAAGTTTTTACAAATATATCTAAAATTTTCTTAATATTTGTTCAGATTCTCTTGATTTGTGTCCTAAACTTGTAGTTCATGTAGTAGTCTATTAATATAAAGATGTTATTACCCAAAATAAATTTAAAAATTCTGAGTTTGTATGTCTGACACAAGAGTACTTGCATGAAGTGGGCATTAGAATTTAACTTTCTTGGACAGAGAAGGGTAGAAAACAGAGGACATTTGTTTCTAGAAGCCAACAAAAACATCCTTTGTGCCACTGCTGATTTTGTCACAATGAAGTTCAGCACCAATTAATCAGATTGCTGATAGCTCAGCTTTACTCAGAAAGCCTCACACCACATAAAGATCAAACAATGTTTCTTCTTTGTGTTTCTCAGTTTTGAGAGACTAGTGAAATTGTTTTCTAATGTACTTTTTGCATTCTCTTGTTTGTTGGAATTTGCCACAATCTCTAAAAGAGAAAAATTTCAGAGAATATAATAAAGGAAATATTCTCTAAACATTTTTATTTGCTGTGTAAACAAATTCTGTGGGGCGTCTAGATAGCCCTGCAAAAATCTCAAATTCTCAAAGAGTTACATGAATTTTTAAGAGGAATATTTTAGTTCATGTTCATGTGAAATAAATGTCTATTATATGTGATTTTTAAATAAATTTAGCTACCTTTTCTCCAACACACATTACATGAAGGTTTAGGAGTTAGGTTTGAAATGTATTTTACCTTTATCTTCAAATAATTTCTCAAATAGCATATATTTAAATGAATTTAGATTTATTGAACTATAGCTTGCACATAACTTTGAACATCTTAAATGACTGTCATTGGATTAATTGGAGTGTTCAGATTTAGATACACATAGACTTCCATAGGAAATGGCTATCATCACTCTTTCCAGTCTACTGGAGAAAATATCTCTACATTTATATCATCTAGACAATTAATTTATTTTTAATTTTATTTCCTTTTGCTAGCCCTGAAAACAATATGTATTTCCAGTCATTCAGTAGGATATATGTTTTCCTCATTTCCAATTGTTAAGTCAGTCCAATTTTAGATATAACAAAAGTTCATACATTTTTGTTTTTCTTTCTTTCTCCAATGGTCTCCTTGTATTGTTGAATCCATTTTTTTCTTTAAGGGCTTATTCATATTTCTAATGACAAAGTATGAATGATTTATAATAAGCAAGAGCAGGGGGTTTATTCTTCAGCTGTTTCCAGTTATTCCGAATCACCATGCATATAAGAGAAAATACTAGCTTCAGACAAAACCATTGCCTCCTCTCAGTCCCAACCCATTTTTACCAATGAGCCATTGTGCAGATTCTGCTACTGTATACAAGCTGCTCTAGTTATAATTATAAGCATTCTGTCCTTGAACAAGAATGCTGTCCACTCCCTCCAGCAACTGATTGTGCTTTTCACTCTACTTATTTTTATGTGCTATACCCTGTAATTTTTTGTTTAAAACAAGAATACAAATGGATATTTGGATTGTAGTTGCTTATTTGCCATTTTACAGTGGATTAGAAATAAAATCAATATGGTACTATAAAGGAGCATCTATGCAAAGATACCAGAGTGTGTCAACAAATGTATATCAACTACCAAATAATTACTTGAAATGTGGGAAATATTACCTCATAATTATAAGACAATTTATTTGATTGTGATGTGAAATGGAAATAACAAATAAATTGTATGTATTTTTTACAGAGTAAATAATATCACTTATTTTGCTTTCAGTAAGAGGGAAATATAGGAAGAAGGATATAAAACAAAATATTAAAAACTGCATAAAAGTTAAGACCTCAAGACAGAAACATTTTGTAATTATGGCTCTCCACAGAGCTCATAAAATATTGTTCTTGGTGGATTTCATTTATTTGTACATGAATATACAAATACATTAGTATAATTGTTTTAGTTATTGAGGAAGTTAAACAGTTAGATTATATTCAACGGGTGGGTCAGTCTCCAGTGGTAGTTTCTGTTTCTGCATGTCTTTTGATCAAGGCACTTTTTCCTTCATCATCTCATTAAGGATCATATAATAACAAATTGCTAGTATAACAAATTACTCTGGAAAATAGAAAACAGGGATTTTCTCCAGAGCCAAGGAAAGTGTACTACATAGTAAATCTCGATTTTCAATTGGACTGAATTCAGAGACTTCTGCAGAGGTGATTGGATAATGGAGGAGCTGAATTCCTCTATGGGTTAATCCACTGAAGTTCAGAGTGGAATGCGCTGAGTGGTTGGGAACAGATAGAAGAGATTTGTGAAGGAATAGCACTCTCTGGTGCTCTTCTCTTGTGCTCTGCTTCTCACAGATGTAAAGTGAACAATGTTGTACCATCACACCCTTTTGCATGATGTTCCAGCTTTGGACCCTGCAGACCATGGACTGAAGCCCCTGAAGCCTTGGCCTAAATAAAACATTTCTTCCTTTCCAGTTGTGTATGTCAGACTTTCTGTCCCAGTGATGGGAAAACTGACTAATACAGAAAGGTTTCTTACAGGAAAATGCATTAAAGTTAGTACTTGCGCTTTGTATCACAGGGCAGGCCAGTTTATTATTGATTATAAAATATTTGAGTTTATAAAGTTTATTAATCCTCTTTTATAATAAAAAACACTATAGTATGTAGGTGGCACATGGCCCTTTCTGGATCAGAAAGTAAAAAGTGACCTTTTCAATGTAGCTTAAGTAATTAAACTCAAAACTACACATAAGCAAATTCCTACACATTCCCTAAAATATTTTCATAAAAGAATAACCTTTCTAAAGTTGTTGGATAAAAAATAATATAGAGATAGCATTTTGTTACTATTATGGCTTGAGTTGGGGTGCTAAATTCTGGTGTTTGTAGAAAAAGAGTTATACTTCTATTCATTCTTGTCTTCTTCAATCAATCATAAACTTTTACAGATAAGGTCTATGTGTTATTCCTCTTTATATTTTGAGACTTTAGTATAGTATTTGTAACATAACAGCTATTAAATAAATGCATATAAATTAATGGATGAGTTAATAAATATGAAATATATCTTTTTTCCCAATAAATTTATTGGTACATTTTAGGAATATAATACAGTTACATTCATCATTGGGATCTTGTACCTTTAAATAATGTAATTAATAATAATAAATTAAGAATGAAGATTCTTAATTTTTCCCCATTTCCCTGCCCTCCTTTCACCCCCTCCTCCCTTCCCTATTTACAAAGACTTTGTTTCCATTTTTTTTCCTTTTCCCATATTTTGTCTTTTCCCTTTTTTCTTTCCCCTACCCTTCCTCTTCCCCTATTCCTTTAGACCTTTTCTTCCTATTTCACAATATAAATTATAGATTTTGATCCTTATTTACACTTTTAGTTTTTCACACCAGAGAAACTATTTGGAATTTACACATGTGTCCTATTTATTTCACTTAAGAGAATGCCCTCTATGTGCATCCACTTAGCTATAAATGTGTCTAGTTTCTCATTCTTTATAGCTGAGTAGTACTCCATTTTATATAAAAACCACACCTTCTTTATCCAATCTCCAGTTGATGGGCATTTGGGCTGTTTCCAAGTTTTAGCTATTACAAACTGTGCTGCTATAAACATGGGTGAGCTTATATCACTGTGGTAAGATTTTTTAATTATTTTGGGAAGATACCCAGTGGAGGAATAGCTGGGTCAAATGGGGTTTCTAATCCTAATTGTTTGAAGAGTCTCCATATTGATTTCCACAGTGGTTGCACCAGTCTGCACTCCCACCAACAATGGAGAAGAGTTCCTTTCTCCCCACAGCCCCACCAGTATTTGTTATTGGTTGATTAATATGAAATATATCCTAACATCTAAGAAGAAATTATGTGAGAGAATATAAAGAATGGAAAAATGTTTACTAAGAAAAGAGATATTAAATGGAAAGCACTACAAAGCAATTTTTCTATAATGACAAAGCCAAATGTAATCTAAAAGCTTAATATAAACCCAAAAGGTACAGTTAAAAAAGAATTTTAAATAATTTAAAAACATTCAACTTTTGGTAGAAAGAAAATTTAAAAAGTTGAGAGAAAAGTCAGTGTTTTTAAAATTTTTGGTGAGTAACTAATCATTTTTTATAAAGCAAGAGATACTCAATAATATATTCATAAGATTTTTCAATTAACAAGTCTTCCAACAAGTACAGTTTAAACAACTAACCTACACTATGAGCTGCAATGAAGATGCTATTTTATGTGATTACAATTTTTTGAGGTCTCCTCGGTGGGAGACTGGAACCTGAAGACAGTATCTGATGAAACATAAAATGAAGGGCACAGGGAACCAGAGCTCCATTAGGAGTCAAGGCCAGGTTTATTGGTAATATTCTTCTTTTATACATTTTTCTGTAGGATACATCAATCATTAACAATTTACAATGCTAGTCAACTAACAACCAGTTATATCTGTGAGTACTTAAAGCATCTAAAGAACCATCTATGCTCCTTTAATCTTAGTGCATCTTATCTAAATTATCCTGGCTACTGAAAGCTTCTAAAAGATTAGCTACTCTTATACCAAGCAAATATTTGAGAGTCTCCAGTGACCATAGTGGAACGAACACTGGGAATGACAAATAGCCTTCTAAAGTTATCTTTAACTTCTCTATCTGGGCCTACCACAGACATCAGGACAAGCTGTCTTCTCAAGGCTGTCCAAGGGCCTGAGAACTTCTCATATCCTCCCAACAATTTATGTAAAACATTCCAGCCATATTATAACAAAGTGTAGCAAAAAAGAAACATACAGAAACTAATATTAATAGTACTATATATAGTACAAGAAGCAAAATAAACATAAAGAAGAGAATAGACACCATTGCTTCCTAACAGACCAAAAAATGTTCCCAGTTGGGATAATACAGAAGAGAAATCACTATCTGGATAAAAAGGGAAAAAAAATCTGTTCCAAGTTGAAGTGATTCATCTCCCGTGCAATTTCCTACCTGAAATACTTTAACTTCTTCACTAGAACTCTATCCATAAAATCCTTTTAACCCCTGTAAAGCATCCATATCTTTCTTTAATAAGATGTTCAGATATAATTTACATTTTTAATTCTCACAGAAAACTCACAAATATATGTGTGGGTATGCATATGCATATTCATTAATGCATGTTGGGAGAGGCAATTGAAATAGTAGGGATTATTACTGACTTAATAACAAGAAAAAAACATAATAAGAGAGACATGAACATGGTGCTGAAACGAAGGTTCAACATACCAGTCTCTTCACAAAAATCCAACTAGCAATTATCTACAAAAATAAACACATTCACGAATATCCCAAAACTCAGGAGTGATGCTTAGGCATCCTTTTAAACTATATCCTTAATAAGAATTGCATTAGAAGACTGATGAAGTTTCACTTTTACTGTATCCTGCCTCCCACAAAACTGCAACAACTTCATACGTAGAACATTCTCCTGAACCCACGATATCTACAGTGGAAAAAGAGCTATAGGAAGCTATTTCTAGTTAGTTGATCCAGAATCCCTATCTAGACTGTTAGTAAGATCTGTCCTCACAAAAAAAAATCTGCAAAAAAGAGCTGAAAGGTTCATGACTGTCTCAAATGTATATTAAACAATATGAGAATCAGAGACATATGATACTATTTAAGAAACTGATAACTTTAATAATTGACTTAAAGAAATGGAAACTTATGAAATAATGACTCAAAATAATTCCTTTTAAAAAGATTAAAGATCTACAAGAGAATGTGGGTAGAAAAATAAATAGTGGAAAACAATTCATAAACAAAACTAGAAATTTGACAAACACATAGAAATAAAATAGAAAAATAATTAAACCAAATAGAAATCCTAGAAATAAAGAATATAGTAACTTAATTGAAAAATGTAACAGAAAACTTCAAGGGTAGACAAAATCAATGAGAAAAACCAGTGAACTAAAATAGTGCACATACATCGGGGAAAATAGGCTTTAAGTTAACTGTAAAACAGAAAAAGATCATCATTATAAAAGGTCAATTCTTCAAGAAGATATAGCAATTATAAGTACATATATACCCAAAACAGGTGCACCTAAATAAATAAGTCACTTATCAAATGATAAAGAGACAGCTAGATCACAATAAATAATATGGAATATCAATACCTCACAATAAGAGACAGATCATCTAGATGGCAGGTATATAAGGAAATATTGGTCTGAAATTATGCTTCAAATTAAATATATATATTTATATATTTATATGTTTCTATTTCCATCTAATAGCATCACATTATACATTTTTTCCAAGGGCACATTGAAGCTTCTTCAAAACAGAAATATGTTTAGCCACAAAACTAGTATTAACTAATTTAAGAATTTAAGATGGCTGAAATAATATATTTTTGTGATCACAATGGCAGGAAAATAGAGATATGTAAAAGGAAACAATCATGGAAAATTTTCAAGCATATGTAAATTAAACAGCATTCTTCTAAACAACCAATGAATCAAGAAATAAAAAGGAAAATAAAAAATATGTAGAGTGCTAACATGACATAGTAAAATCTATGAAATGCAGCAAAAACTTTTTAAGAGGGAAATTTTCAGCAGTGAACATCTATTTTAGTATATGTGCTGCTGAAGTAAGCAAAAGGAATATCTATTTTAAAAAGCAAAATGTTCTTAAACACTCTAATATTACACTTGAAGATATTAGAAGAAGAACAAACTAGGTCTGTAATTATTAAAAGGAAGGCAAGAGGGCCGGTGATTTACCTCAGTGCTTCCACTGTCTGCCTCGAAAGCTCAAGGACCCGAGTTCGATCCCCAACTAAAAAAAAAAAAAAAAAAAAAAAAGAGGAAGGAAAGAACAATAATAGTTCCTAACAGTCTGAACAGATTAAATTAAATGAAGGCTACAAAAAGAAAGAGTGAGAAAAAATTCAACTTCTCTCAATTGCTTGAAAATAAATGAAATTTACAAATCTTTCTAAACCAGGTAAGATAAAATAATCTTCAAAAAATAGAATCAGAAACAAAGGAGAAGACATAATTTCAGAGAAATAGAGAATTGTAATAAATGACTATGAACAATCATATGGAAATACATCAGATAACTTAGAAGAAAAGGACAAATTCCCAGACATATTCATCATATCAAGATTGAATCATGAGGAAATAGAATATCTGAGATCTCCAATAGTAAGCAGATTGAATCAATAATAAAAATCATCCCATCAAATTATCACAATGACTCAAAAAAGAAATCAAAATGAGAATGAAAACTATCTGCAGATAAAATAAAAACACAAACTATTAAAACCTATGAGATGCATTAAGTACTGTATAACTTGATGGCAGATTTCAACATAATATTTAGAGAAAACCAATATCATTTTTCTCAAACTCTTCCAAATAATGAAAGTGAGGAATACTTTTAAATTCATTTTGTAAGGCACAATTAACCTGATATCCAAACCAGCCAAGTACACCACAAGAAAATAATTTATAAATGAATGTCTTTGATGAATATAAATGAAAAAAATCATTTCCAATATTTAAAAAATTGATCAAACATATTATTCACCATGCTCAAAAACAACTTAGGTTTCAAAGATGGTTCAACAAGTGCAAATTAATAAAATAATATGCCATATTAACAAAAAGAAAAATAAAGCTATATAATGATCTTTATAGATGCAAACAAAAAGCATTTGATGAACTTCAAAATCTATGATTAAAAGGAAATCTCACAAACACCTAAAAAATACCTATAAAGTGCAAATATAACACATTAAAACCTATGCAATACAACAAAAACTTTTAATACCCACCTTTAAAAGGAAAACTTGGGCTGGGGATTTAGGTTAGTGGTTTTGCCACCAGCTGCGCAAGCCATAGCCAAAGCAATTAGACAAGAAAAATAAATAAAATATTCATTTAAAATGAAAGAAGTAAAATTGTTTGTTTGCTAAAGACATAATCCTATATATAAAAATTTCTTTAAAAAACCCACATATCCACACACAAAAAAATACTGTTAGAACTAATAAGCACATTCAGTAAAATACAAAATAAAATATAAGCATGTAAACTTCAGTAGCATTTATATACAGTAGTAATAAACTACACAATAAATTTAAAAATTCATCCCACTTAATATAAAACAGACACAATAATAATATGAATATGTAAAATTAAATAGTAAACTGAAAGACTTGGATACTAAAAAATATAAAATGAGAATATAATTTATAAAAACACAAATAAATGGAAAAATAAACCATACTCATGGATAGGAAAATTTTGTACTGTTAAAATGTTCCCATGTTACCGCCAAAAATCTATAGGATTAATGTCGTCAAAATTTCAATGATTTTTTTCTCATAAATGAAAAGAAAAGACTTGAAATTTTGTCTAGAATTGTAAAAAATCCTGAATAGCCAAAGTGATACATACAGTAAAAACAGTAATGAAAGGAAAGGTAAGCAATACTACAATAAGACTTCCAGTTCCTTCCCCCAATGAGAATGTATAATTTTAGAGCCACAGTGCCAAATAGCTTAGTTATTCACCAAAAAATTAAAAATTGACATGACCTAATAATTCCATGCCTTTGTATATACCCAAAATAATTGAAAGCAGTGCTTGAAGAAATTTTTGCACATACATTCATAATTTACAATAGCTAAGAAAAGGAAACTACAATAATGGATATTATCCATTATTATTATTCAGTCTTTGGAGAAAAAGAAATTGTGGCCTGTGATATTATATGTGTGAATCATGAAAACGTGCTAAGTAACAGTGACAAAAGGACAAACACTTTGTGATTGTAATTATGGGAGGCATGGAGAGTAGTTAAAATCATAGACAGTATGACGGTTTTCTGGGGCTGGGCTGTAGAGTTACTTTTTAATGGGTACAGAGTTTTTGTTTCACAAAATAAAATTATTTATGCAGAAAAAAATATTGGTGATGATTCTTCAACATTATGATTATATTTAACACTACCGAAATGCACATTTAAAATGGTTAAGGTGGCACATTTTATGTTATAATACTTTAACACTAAAACAACTAAAAGACTGTATAATATAAGGAAAAACAATTTAAAATAGCATTTAGTATTCAGAATCTCAGTCATAAGAAATAGGGAACTGAATACAACCAATCATAATGTCAAAGTCATTTTTATTTTGAAAATACGCTGTTTACATTTAAATTTTGAGTTTTCCACTATAATTGATAATTAGTATGACAACTATTGTAGAATCACAAGATTTCTTCTTATTGCAACAAAATAATTCAATGAATCAAACTTTCCCCTGTAAAATGAAGGAAAATTCTATTATGTCAAAAAGAAAACATAGTTTTAATATGTCTAGAGAATGCACATTTCCTAAGATGTCCTCTTTAAAAATACTTGAAGGCCTATTTGCAATTTTCATTTTAGGGAAAATAGTAAAATAAATTTAACTTATTCATACACACCTGACTTATTAGACATGCTTAACCTATTTTAGAAGAGAAAAAAATGAATACTTTGCTATGCAATAATGTTAAACATCGCTATTATTTGAAACACAATATAATATTCTAGTACCTTGATAATTCCTCACAGGGTCATATCAAGAAGACTGCCAAATTTAACTAACTTTCCTCCAAAACTATTGCACTAAAATCCAGAGGATGAAGTTTATGTAGTTATTTAAAAATAAATAATGATACAAATGGAATTTTATCCACTCAAAATTCATTCATAGCCAACAAATTCCAAGTAGTTACTAAGTTTTTAATTTTTAAATAAGTATCACATTTTACCTGAGCTAAAATTGGTTTTGAATTTTAATTTTGGATTTCCAGCTGTTCTGGTTTAGAATAACATTCAGAAGCTCTTCCATGGCAATATCTTCTATTTCTTTGCTTCTTTCTAGGCAAATTGATCAGTGGTGTTCTGAGGATTGGCTGTGTGCCCAGTTTCCACAAATGTCATAGACTTCTGTGCACCAAGTTAATTAAAATTGACTGCTTGTTTTAGTCAGAAGAAACAGGCAGAATGCCGGATGGTTCTAAAGAATGATTGAACAATTTAAGCAAACAGAATAACCTGCCTTCAAGCTAAAGAATAAAAGTACTTTATTGTGTTGTCTTTGCTCAAATAAAAAGCTTTTAAAATGTTGTTTTTAATTGAAAAGTGTGAAATATATACCTGAATCCAACTGAAGATGCTATATTAGTCATAGAAAAATAATAAAAGTATACAAAACATTAATTTTCACAAAGTCTATCAACTAAACTTTTTAATGATCAATGTTTCAAGAAAATATTCACTTAGGTTACAAGTATATGTTAAATTTCTTTTACTGCTTTCTATACCAAAAGTCTATATATATATATATATATATATAGAGAGAGAGAGAGAGAGAGAGAGAGAGAGAGAGAGAGAGAGAGCAGACTACAGAGAGAAGAGATAGAGAGAATACACACTTTAGGAAAAGAAAAACTTGTATAACTATTTTAATATTAAATTTATTGAGACATCATGAGATTAATATGTTACCCTACCTTTGGGTTCTATAAATAGGAGAGATGCTCAAAGTGGTAGCTATTAACTTCTAGACATTTATTACAATGGCAACTGCTGCTTGGGTAACCTTGGTCATTGAGATAGCTGCACATGAACTTTCAATTTCTTTTCTAAAGGCCAGCAGCGTAGTTGGATTTCGTGATATACGACATCCTCTAGGGTCACCCATATGAGGGTAGTACAATCTGTTGAAAAAAAAGCACTATTTTTCTTTTTCTAAAGTGTGTATACATTTTTTGGCGAAATCTCTATATATACATTATCAATTAACATTTAATTCCAAAGGATAAAACAAAAAATAGAAGCTCAGGCCGGGGATTTAGCTCAGTGGTTCTGCTGCCTGCCTCGCAAGTGGAAGGACCTGAGTTCGATCCCCGGTACCCCCCCCAAAAAAAAAATAGAAGCTCAAAGATACATAACAAAATTTTTTACTACAGTGAATTGGGATTTAAATATGGAATTGAGTTTTAAATAGCAGATTTTATAAATGTTTATGAAAATTATCTAAGTTTACTGCACTACATAAAGTTACCATGCTACATTTTTAATATATGAATTTAACTTGGCTTGATGAGCTGAGGCTGGGCTCCGTTAACACAGTGTTATCACTTTCTAGGCAGGAAATGGAAAGCTGCTGACCTGCACTGAGAGCTGAATAAATGGCAGGAACACTAGCAGTTGTATTATATTTAATTTACACTATTATTTTTAATTCTAATTATAACAAAATGAATTTCATATACTTTACCGATTATTTAACTGAGAAACAAACAATAAGAAACTTTTCAATGTCAGAAAGCCAATAGGCCAATTTGTAAAAATTTATATTAATTTAATTATTAAATGAGTTTGCTGAGATCCTGAAGATTAAACCTAGATCCATATCTCTCACCATGCACTAAACTAAAATTTAAACAGGTGAATGATTTAAATATTAAAACAGAAACAGTAAATCTGTTGGAAGATAGCAGAGAATCAAACTCTTGAAGCCATAGGTGTAGGCAAAGACAAAATCCCAATTGTACAGGAAATAATACAAAGAATCAGCAACTAGGATCTCATCTTATTAATAGCTTCTTCACAGAAGAATGAAACCACCAACAGAGTGAAGAGACAATCCATAGAACAGGAAAAACTTTTGCCATCTGGTCCTCAGACAAATGAGTAGTATTTAGAATATATAAAGAACTCAAAAAATCAGACCCCCCCAAATTTAAAGACCCAATCCAAAAATGGGCATCAGATAAAGAAGTCAAATAAATACATGAAAAAATGTTCAATATCACTAATCATTGAAGAGATGTAAATTAAAACAACACTCCAGAAAGAATGGCTATTATCAAGAAAACAACAAATAACAAATGCTGGTGGGACTATGGGGAAAATAACCCTTCTCCACTGTTGGTAGGAGTGTAGACTGGTACAACCACTGTGCTGATCAGTGTGGAGATTCCTCAAAGTACTAAAAGTAGAGATTCCATTTGACCCAGTTATTCTCCGTCTTGGTATCTTCCCAAAATAATCAAAAGCATCATACCATAGCATTATATTCACTCCTGTGTTTATAGCAGCACTATTTGTAATAGCTAAATCTTGGAAACATATTCAAATGGGAAGGGGAACAGGGAAAAAGGGAAGAGAAAGGGAAGAAATTGAAAAGAAAAAAAGAGAAGGAAAAATTATTCTTTTCTATTATTTAACTGTTAATTACATGAAATGAATTCTTACTTGTAACACTTTCAGGATTCAATGAACTTGAACCAAAATGTATGAACTAATGCTAATTCATTTTCCTCAAAGTTGCCTTCAGGATACATCTAATTTATGTATATATCAACATTTGATTTTCTATTTTTCATGATAAAAGCTAATGATGGCGTGAATTAAGAAAGGGATAGAGACTCAAAATTATATAATGGTCAAAAAAATAATACTATAAATTTGCCCATGTCAATGGAAGAAAACTGCCATTTGAAAAGTAGGTCAAGAATCTCAAAAGAATTTTTGGAGTCCATATTTTTGCAAATTTGCTTGTATGGCATTACTCAATTTTTTATCTTAATGTTATACAATTATCATGCATAAAGAAGTTTTGCAGATAGGTTGGGTAGTAAAGTGTTAATGTGGGTTGGAAATTGGGAATTTGAAATTGGCATTCCTTCTCTTTTTACTCTTTTTGCACTTTAGTCATGATTCACATCACTGTATTTGCCCTTTCATTATGGAAACTGCTCTACTTAAAATAAAATATTTCCTAATTGAATAATTCTGTATTTGTTCATTCATAAAATTCTTTTGTGTATTTTTTAATGCAAAGCATTGCTAGTCAAATTGTATGCATTATTTAATAATGATGACAGTTATGATAATAGTAATGATCATGAGGCAAACTTTTGAATCACCACTGAAATTGAGTACAATTTTTTTCATTTATTGCAGAAAGAGAAACTTAACCCAAAAATATGTGGGAATTTTTCAGAAATAAGGAGTGAAGAACAAGTTCTATTGAGTTTGTGATAGTCTTTATGGTTGGTTATAGGATAAATTAAGGAAATGGTGATCTAAATTGAATCTCTTAAAACATGAGGTCAATTTGGATATTTGATATTTTCACAATTATTATTTACTGGTGGAAGAATGAAAAAAGGACTAGACTTATTAATAAACTCATAGTCATTGTATGTTTTATTAGAGAAAAAGCTTTGTTATTTTTATACATATTGAGACGATTGTCCTTGTCTTATTCCTATCAGGTTAACAGAGTGATTTTATCTATATCTTGTTCTCTGGTTATCGGTTGAATATTTTCCAATATAAACTGTTACACTTTCCCAAATATTCGCTATATGAATAGTATTGATTTCAATTTTTACTTGTGATTATTTATTTATTTATTTATTTTTGGTACCAAGGATGGACCTAGGGTCCTTGTGCTTGCAAAGCAGGCGGTGGAACGACTGAGCTAAATCCTTGGCCCTACTTGTGCTAATTTTGATCCTCATAAAAAGCCATAATATATGCAGTTATTATCCTATTTTTCAAATGGAGAAATTGAGAGAGAAAGGATAAACAATTTTCTCAAGGTAATACAGCTAATGTGGGGCAGAATTAAGCTTGTGGTCTTCATTTCTGAACTCCAGAAATATAGAGTACTATCTTGAAAGTATTATGACAGAGACTAGCATGAAAGCATGCTAAGCAGGCTGTTAAATATTATTGAATTGGATTATGGATTAGCTATTGATTAAATTGTGAATCTGTCCTAGGCCTACATGTGACTTGCTAGATGAGTCTTCGGCTGGCATGCAGAAACAGAACTTCCTATGCCAACAGTCACAGTTGAGGCCTCAGTGGCCGCTGACACTATCATGCTTCTAATAGCAAGATAGCACTGGAGCTGAGAACTTCATAACTCTTATGCAGCCATTCTCCCAGAACAAAAGTTAGCTAAAGACAACAAACAGGTTGCTTGTTAATTATGACCTGTCTTTCTCAGGAATGCATCACTTCTCCTTTTACAAGCTTAGCTCACATCAGTGCCTTAGCCTCATAGTTCCCTGCATCTTCCTTTGCACCCCCTGCAATTTTGTGTTATCAATAAATAGTGGCAAGTCTGGAGCTTCAGGGCTTTAGCTTGATAAGAGTTCTGACTGTCCAGGACCCCCATTTATGGAGTTATACCTTTGTCTTGTCTTATTCATATCCTCATTTTATCCTCAGGTGGTTGGAGGGTCGCATAGCCCCTGATGATATTATATTCTGTGTCTCATATCATTAAGTTTTTATAATGACAATGGCTTTGCTTATTATTTCTTTTCTTAAAATTGTTTTCCTTAGCATTTGTGACATCAGTGTCCCTTGTTTCTTCCCTTACACCATTTCTGTTTATTAACATAAGCTAAGCTTTTCTTTCATAATAGCTTTTTAAATAGTTCTATAATCTATGTTTTGGTTCTTGTCACTGTATGCATTCTCTGCTGAAAAAAAATATAGTCAGAATTTAAACTAGTCTGTGTCAATGATAGCCAAAGTGATATAGTCATTTCTATTTTCTCTCCTGAAATTTCCAGCCAAAATTTTAACTATCCAGATATTTCACATGTATCATATATATTCATATATATTATCTAGATATTTTAAATATATATATACATATATATATTTCTACATGCTGACACAAATTTATCTCTAATTTTACTATTACTACTATAACTCAAGCCATAATATCTTCCCACCTAGAATGTTGAAACACCCTTATTATTGATTGCTTATTATTACTGTTTACTTATTACTTGTTATCCTACCTCAAGTATTGCCTATTCCTGGTATTTAGCCTTTTTTCCTTACATTATGTACAAAATAATCGACCAAAAATGCACACCAAAAATATGAAGTCAAAAATATTTTTTTCATAATTAGTATAATTTTACCAAAAAATACATATAGAATTTTTATACTAGAAATAATAAACTACCAATGAAAGATATAATAGAAAATTAAATAAACATAACGTAACTATATATTGAAAAACTCAATAAAATAAAGATAACAATTCTCCTCAAGTTGATCTTTAGGTTTTATGCAATTCCTATGAAAGTTCCCAGCAACATTTTTAATAGAGATGGATAACGTTATGCTAAAATCCATATGGAAAGATAAAGGAGTTGGAATGGCTAAAAACATTTTGAAAAAGAATAAAGTGGGAGAAAACATTTTTCTTACAACTAAGGAAGTCAAGACATTATATTACCAGAGAGAAAGATGAGTAGATCAGTGTAAATGAATACAGAACTTAGAAATTAAACAAATACACCCAAAATTTTGATAAGGGTGCAAAAGTAATTTGAGCAAGCAGTAATGATCTTTTTAAGTAATGATACTAGAGAAAGGGAAATATATAGACCAGAATGAAAAGGAACCATGGTCTAAAGCTCATATATGAAAATTAACTCAATATTCATCAAAGATATAAATCTTAAACATAAAGTGTACAACTTTAAAACCAAAACAAAAGATACTATTTGGAACCTAGAGCTAGGTGAGAGCTTTTTAAACCTGACATTCAAAACATTATTAATAAAAGATAAAAAATTAACATGAACTTCATCAAAATTGAAAACTTTTTTCAATCAAAGCCTATATAAAAAGAATGAAGAGATAATGTATTAACCTATAGAAAATACATTCAAACTATGTATCTGTTAAAAGACAATATGCCAAATATATAAACAACTATCAAAGTGCAAAAGTAAAATATGTAATTATTCAATTAGAAAGTGGGAAGGATACATTTTACTGAAGAGAATACACAAATGGAAAATAAGCATAATTAAAGTTATTCGATATCCTTAACTATTAGATGTGTAAATTAAAATCACATTGAAATACCACTACACACCTCTCAGAATGAGTAAAATAAAATGACAACATCAAATACTGAAAGTTTGTGAAAATGCTAGACCACTCATAAAGCATTGGTGGAAATATAAAAAGGTATAGACATTCTGGATACCAATTTGGTAGTTACTTTTAAAGCTAAATATGCAATAACCACATTTAGAAAATTCATGTTTCTATCAAAGAACTGAAAATTCAGTTATATTCATGAGAAAAGCATATACAAATGTTTGTAGTAGCTTCATTGTAATAGTCAAAGAGAAGAAGGAACACAAATACTCCCTAATGGCAGAATAATCCAGTGTTGTTATAGTCATACCATGAAATACTAATCAGCAAACATAAAGAACAAGCAGTTGGTACAGTCAGGAACTTAAGAGAAAGAAAGTATGTTCACGAAGTAATAAAATCTTAAAATATTATATAGTGTAGAATCCCATGGATGTAGCATTATTGAAATAACAATATTAGAAACAGAGGACAGATGAATGGTTCACAAGGTTTTGGGGTGTAAAGGTGGTAGGTGTAGCTATGAAGTTAGCAGTAAAGAAACACGTGGGTCTGTATTTTCACTGTGGTAGTGACCACACAAATCTATATGTGTAATAAAATTGTATAAATAAATAGACACATACATGTGATTATAAAAATTAAAATCTTAAAGATTTCTGTGACTATAAATTTCCTGATTTGATATGTACTATAATTATTCAAGATGTTATCATTGGATAACAGTGGGTGGATAAAGAATACATGGAATCTCTCAGTTTTTTGTTTTGTTTTCTGTTTTTTTTATTTGATTTGCAGTGGTTGTAACTTTTCAGGACCACTTGGATCTATAATTAAGTCCAAGTTGAAAATAATACTTACCATTTTATGCTAGCTTGAAATATTTCATTGGCTCCAAGTTGCTTTCATAAAAATATCTAATCTGGTTAATCTTTTCCATAAGGTCCTAGAGGGCTATGACATTTTTCCTTTTGTCAATATCTAACTCACCCTGTAGCACTCAGGTGATCAATTACACAAACACAAAACTTTCTTTGAACATATGATTCATTCTTATACTGATCATACCTTTTCCTGGGATGAATCACCTGTCTTACACAACTTAAGTGAGAAGAGGTTTAATTTGTCTTACAGTTTCACTGGTTTCAGTCTGTGGTTAGCTTGCTCTGAGATAAGAACATCATGCTGGAAGCTCATGGTTGCTCACTGCGTGGTGACCAGGAAGCAGAGCACAGGGGAGAACACCAACAAGAGATGTACCTTCTACAAGCACACTCTCAGGGACCTATCCCAAGTGGACCCTATCTCCTAACAGCACTTACCAACAAACATCAGTGAATTAATCCACTAATGTCTGTAATGCCCCATGATCCAATCACCTCTCCAGGAGTCTCTGAATTCATCAAGTTGACAATTAAGCTTAAATTTCTCGAACCTTATCTCTAATTCTAGTGCTCAATCTGTCCCACCCTTCTTAATTTTTAATCTCTGTCATTTTCATTCTTACCCTTCATACCTCCATTTAGGCATCTTTTATTCCATAAATAATATCTGGCCCTAATAAACCATATTAGGTACAATTTTTGCATGTGCTTTTAGCCACATTAAAACTATGCCCGTTTTGAGAGGAGGTAGGATGGGAGCTCCCTGCTTTTTCACGTCATGATTTTTGCAATGAACACAATCTACTATCAATGTAGAAATTGTGAATGCCAGCTTTTCACAATCCCAGACCCTTTCTGCAGTAGAGGGTAGGTTCTGTGTCCTAGGTTCTAATAATCAGAGAAATTTTCTTAATGTCTTATTTCCTTTTATTGTTGCTTAGACAAAATCTCAACACCCAAAGTTAAAGTGGAAAGGTTTATTTTAGTTCACGATTTGTATAGGTTTCAGACCATAGCTGGCTGGCTACAAGACAGGACGACATGGCAAAGGGCCATGGCAGAGGAGTAACAGTCCAGGAAGGGCAGACAGAAGGCAGCAAGAAGCAGAGGAAGCAACAAAATTAGCAAGCAGTGAGCCTGTCTTTCCCTTTTATGACATCTAGGCTGCAAGCCTTTTGGACTATGTATGTATTTTGTCTCAGCAAAGAGAAAAGTAACAAAGACAAACAATAAATGAGGTATTAATGACACAAAAAGTGTTAGCTAGAGCACACCATAGACCTTACAGATGTCAATATTATATAAAATTGCCAGAGTTATAGAGATAAGCACCCTTTTTTGGAGCATACCTAATCTACGAGCCAGGGCATTGATTTCTAACTTCAAACATAAATGTGTCCCTTTTCTGGTAATTATTTAGATTATCAAATATTATTTGATAAACTTATTTTAGATTAAAATTGTCAATATATAGTACCTACCATTATAAAACTGATTGAACAATATAGTAATTTAATTATTTTTTTGTCTATATCCCTGTCAACAATCTAAAATTCTTTACCACAAGAACTTGTGTGTAATACCCTATATGGCACACTTTCATAAATTTACTAAGCACACAGCAAAGATAATATAATATAGATAATATATACAAATGAATTTGTTATGTACACTTTCATATCTGTTAATCCCTGTTATGATCTTTATCTAAGGTAGCCTCAAGTGTGAGTGTCATTCTAGTTTTTTAACTTGCCTTTATCCCTTTCTATATAATAAATTATTTTAAATGCCCTATAACTAAATATTACCTTTTTTTTCTTCTCTATAATACAATCACTACCTATTTTTAATACATCATCATGTCCCATGATAGCTATAGCTTTCTCATCAATATATCTCCAAACCATAATTTATGTAGAATTAAGTTAAAACTGAGATTTGATCATATCATTTTTCCTTCTTAAAAGTGTACCATTAATTAGGGGCCGGGGATTTAGCTCAGTGGTTCTGGAGCCTGCCTTGCAAGCTCAAGATACCGAGTTCGATCCCCAGTACCAAAAAAAAAGACCAGGAAAAGTATACCATTAATTTCTATTGATATAGAATAAAGTCTATACTTTGAAATGATAATCAATTCTTGTATATTTTGATTCCTACATTTCCAAAATAATTCTCTGTACTTATCATGCACAAACAAGCACTTTGTGTCACAGTGGAATTTGACAATGGAGTTTCACTTTTCTGTATGTTCTATTCTTTTTCATGTTTTTCTGGCTTTTGCAACTATGTTCCACTGTGTTAAATACTCTTCTTATGTATATCTTAGAAACCTAATTCAATTTTCATGCTCAATAATCATTGTTTCTTAAATGCTATCTTTAGTACTACTGAACAACTTGTCATCATGTTTATTATCAATATTTTAATGCAATCTTTTGACTAACGGTTTTAGTCAAGTGATTGGTTCTCAATATGAAAAAAATCAATGAATAAATAAAATAAAATAATATATTGTTGAGAGGGACAATGGATGTTGTCTATACATACCTGTTACAGGCACAAGAATTTTTGAAATTTCTAAAATTTCAGTTCATTCTTTAAAATATTATTAAAAAAATAATACTCACAAATTATCATTTCATTTAAAAGTAAAAACACTTATAAAATCTTTGTACCCATTACCTTTGTATATTTTATCTTGGTATTTTATCTTTGTATCTATTAGGTACCAGTAATATTTAAACTATCATGTTTATTCTTTGTAGATGATAATTATCATGAATTTCTGGATCATAACTTGCACTAAATGCAGTTTTAAAAATTCATATTGAAACCCTTTTCCATTAGTCTTGCTCATATAAAATTATTCAGGTAAACAAGAAATTCTAAGTAAGCTTCCTCCCAACAGATATAAAGAATATGGTATGTGACAAATAAACATTTATTATGAAGAAGCTTTACAGAACAATTTTCTCTGAGAAAAAAAAATTTCCTCATGCTATTAAATGAAAACAAAATATCTCTTAGGAACAAGGAAATTTTACAATTAACTTCTGAATTAATTTTTTAGCCAAATTTACCCACAGGACATTCAATAGAAATGAGCCACAAGTCCACCTGCAGTCCATTTGCATATGTGATGCAACATTGAGAATCATATAGGACCAGACATGAAAGGGAAGTGAGGGAACATTTAGTCCAGAATTTTTACTTTATAGATTAAGTATAGCCTACAAAAGATACATTTTTGTTAGAGATTAGAATACTAATCAATAGCGTAGCACAATGTGTTTGTTAGGGTAGAGTGTCAGCTGGATTAGTTTTGGGTCTGACCCAGGGATTGGTGGAGGTCCTTTTGGTGTTTTTGGGTGGGTCGTCTAAGCATGACTTTAAGGATTGGCTGTAGTCTCTGGCCTGTTCACTGGGTGGTCCTGTTCTATTCTGCTGCGGAGAAGCTATTAACTGAGTATTTTTGCTCTGCCATGCCTTTTCACCACAATGCCATTGCCTTGGCACTTGCCACCATAGACAGAATCCTCTATGAGCTAAATTGAACTTCTCCTTCTTAAACTGTGGGTGTTGGTTATTGTGTCCCAGCAACGGGGTGCCTGACCAGTATATAGAAACTGTATGTGTTGTTTTGTGGCTCCTACACTAGATCTTTTTCTACAGCTACATAATTCTTCTATTGGATTATTGCCATGTAATGAAAACAGAGTAACTGATATATCAGGTCTTTATTTTGGTTTGTTTTCCAGCATAGATTTTTAGAAGAACTTAAATAGCTTTTTTCTTAAATTCCATTTAATGTTCTTCAACGTCATTTTACCAAAAGCTATATGTTTTAAATTACAACATAAAATTTGAAATATCTATTCATTATCTTTTGCACTTTTTAGTTTATACCATTGTTGAATTCAAGATATACATTTAAAAATAGTGATAATTTATTTTTTTAACTTGTTTTTGTTTCTCCAATTTCTGGCTTTCAGATTATTTGACTGAAACAATGATTGACTAACTTCCATGTGAAGCATAGAAATTTCAGACTTTACTGTCACCGAGGTAACTGTCCCTACCCCAAGAGTGAAGCATTCTTACCTAAGAAGCTTGCCAACAATCAGTAGCATGAGGTAAGAGACACTGTGTCCCAGAAAACTTTAAGCTGAGAAGTAGAGCTGTGGTTACCTTTGGCAAAATGTACTCTGTATTCTCTCCAGAGGAATAAAGATCTCCAATTTTAAACTTTTAAAAACTATCCATATGTCTAAACTGAAATAAAGATTTAAGATGTAAACAGTAGGCCTGCCTACATATTACTATCCTAAATGTACCTTTTAACTTATTGTGTTTATTTTTTCAATATAACATTGACTAATGACAAGTTTATAGAATAGGCACTAAAATATCAGAGAAATGTAGATATAAAATAAATTCTAATTTTAATTTTTAAAAATGGGAGAAAAGAATCAATAGAAGACAGATAAAAGCCACTGTCATATGTGAACATAATCTAATGAAGCAATATATATAGCCTAAATTCTATTTAAGACATGTTTCTAGTATGAATAACTATCACCTCTGTAATCGTATACCAAACAACTCTCACATTAAGATTTTGAGCTCCCACTTGAATTAGCTTCTTTTACACCTCCCTTCTTTAACATTTTTTTTAATCACCAAGTATGTTTGCTGATATCCAATTATCAGCCCTTGCTATCCTCAGTATTTTTACAGTAAAGTAGGGACACAAATGAACCTTTGGAGCTGGAAGATTCCACAACTGCTGTGACCAATGACAGTTGTCTTGAAGGTTCCTGGACATAACATACACCATCATTGCTACGTTCTCACTTTCACTACTACTGGTGTGATCTATGTATCCAGAAACTGAGAAATGACGGAGGAGCATAAATTGCTGAAGGTACATGAGTACAAAATACATATTATCATCAGAGAGAGAGAAAATAAATATTTTGTTTATGATACATTCCTTGAAGAAGAAAGTGATGGATTATTTGAAGATGTTGGTAGTCTCAGGGTACTTGAATGTTAGGGTCTGATAACAGTTAGGGTTACCTTGGCCATACATATGAGCTGGTACATATCCTTGTAGCTAATTCTGATAAATCAGATTATTATAAAATACTATATATATGTCTCAGTTTTTATTATATTGCATTACGCATAGTGAATGTCAATTTTTAAGCAAATAAATTATTTGCTTGATAGCACGTTAATTTAAAAAATGTGGTGAGTGTTGCTAACTGCAAGTAGGATTATAAATCAACTTCAAGTAAAGGAATTACACTTGAGTTATGGCAAATAGAGAGGAAACCAAAATAATCTGATGTTTTATTTGTTGTGTATTCTTAGGGTAAAGAGTTTAAGAAAAATGAGGGGAAATATAATAAATCACAAACACAATAATGGCTTCAATTTAAAAAAACATAATTATATAATCTTTGTCATCTAGCTGCCTGAAAACATAGAGTATTTTTGCAAAAATGTGACGAGGATAAGCCAAATACTTTCCAGAGGAGAAGATGTAGGTTTCTAGTGGTGTAGTTCTGCTGATCAGACATTCACCGAAGTGAAATCAAAGATCTCACTTGATCAGAGCATTGAAGATAAAATGTTCTTTCATCTTATCGGATTAAGAATGTGATTTTATAGGAGAGGTAATATTTGAGTTGGATTTAAAGTCCAAATAATAATGAAAGGAGAACTTCTGTCAAAAATATAGAAGATTTATGGTATTTGGGGAGAAATCATCAGTAGTATTCAGTGGGAACCACCTAATATATGCTATCAAAAAATAAAGCTAAAAAGTAGTTTGTTTGCCAGTCAAGAACCATAAAAATCATGAGACAATTTTAGACAGTAGTGCAAGAAAATAGGTCTACATTGTATAAACATATTTTTACCATGTTTAAGAAAGATTGGGGAAGACATATAAAATTTAGAAATCATTTGAGATGACATTGAATTAAATATATTGGATATAAAATGGTCATAAATGACAGTTGAATATGTAATTAGGAAAGAAAGTCAATTCAGGAAATTATGTTTCTTTCTAATTGATTGAACTCCAAGAATCGCTAAGTAATTTAAAAGTAGAACATAAAGTGACAGAGAAATCTCTAATGTGTGGTCTTAAAAAACATAAGTAACAACATTAATAATAAAAACATAAGTAACAACATTAATAATAAGAAGAAATAATAAGAAATTAATAATAAGAATGTCGTTGTTCACTGTGTCTGGCTGGTGCTCTGGATTCTACTAATTACTGCCGGTTCCTCTCTTGAAACAGAAGAAGAAATCTTCATGGTCATCCCTGACAATGGTTCCACCATGAGCAAAGCTGCATTTGCCAGGGAGTAACACCTTAGGCTGTGCTTGCCTCTGTAGCAGTCAGTGTTTTGGAAGAAAATACATTTAACATAGGATGCCGAAATTCATAAGAGTGCCTTATAATATTTTCCCACAGAGTCAAATGTGGAAGAGTGCAAGACATCTGTCCGTGCTAAGTGATCCAAGGAATCCAACCAAGGGCCCGTCCCACAAGAGTCCAGGTGAGAAGGCTGAGGAATCCACAATAGGGGACCAAAGGATCTGTGCTGGAAAGTCCAAGGGCCGGGACCAGAGGCTAGAGAATCCACTGGCAGGCTGAAAGGCTGAAAGCCAGAGAATCGATACCAAGAACTGAGACATGACACCTAAGAGGAGGGAGAAGACCAGAACCCCTCCCAAGAAAACAACAGTCCTTGGAGAAGACTGAAGCTCAGAGGAAGAGAACAACTGAAGCTTCTATGAGCTTATATATTTTCTCTCTGAGAAATAATATAAAATCTTCCCCTCCCGTTCTGTTTTTATACCTTTTCCAGAACCACAGCAACTCATTTCACCTAGGCATTGCCATTCGGGATGGCCTTTAATTAACCACCACATCAGAGGTCGCCGGTGCTAGGGCATAATGGCGGGTAGGGACCAGTGGGCGATGAGGCACAGAGCAACTGCAGCATCCTGACCCTGGAGTCTTGCCCCTTGGGCCCAACATCATCACCAATTAGACAACATGGAGAAAATCTGACACCACACCTTTCATGATAAGCTCTGTGTGGCCCCTGAGGATCATGTCATGTGCTGCAAACCAAGAGCCCTTCAGCCTTAAGTCCAAAAGAGAAAACACAATTCACATCATGTTTGAGACCTTGAACACAGTGGCCATGTAAGGGGCTAATCCAGTATGTTTTGTCCTCCTATGCCTCTGGGCTCACCATGGGCACTGTCATAGATTTTGGCAATAGCATCACTAACTTACACATATTCAATCCTCAGGGCTAAGTCCTTCTCATACTATCCTGTATCTGAACCTACATGTCCAGGACCTGACATAACAGGGTCAGTACCACAGCATAGTCAGACATTGTGTGACCTTAGAAGTTGTTTTATCTCTCCCTGGATTTTGAGCAAAGGATGACCACCATCAAGTTTCTCCTCCCTGGAGAATGGCCACATGCTTTCTGAGAACCAGAGAATCACCACTGCCAATGAGCATTTCCATTCCAATGCCCACTGGTCCTCCATCAAGCATCCTTCTTGGATGCAGTCCTGTGGCATCTATGAGACCACCTTCAACTCCATCATGAAATGTGATGTGCACATTTTCAAGGACCTGTACACCACCCTGATGCTGTCCAGCAGCACCACCATGTACCCAGATATCCATGTTAAGATGAAGAAAGAGAACACTGCCTGGATGGCCAGCAGCATGAATATCAAGACTTTTGCTTCTCCTAAGTACGAGTACTCAGTGTGGATTTGTGGCTCCTACTTGGCCTCGCTGCCTAACTTCCAGTAAATGTGAATCAGCAACCAGGAGCAGGAGTCAGGCCCCTCCACTGCCCCCTCCAAATGATTCCAGAACTGCGCAGCTCTGCTATGCTGCATGAGTTGATTCAGAAGTACAGGTTTTTATTTTTTATTTATATATTTATTGGTACATTTTAAGTATACAATACATTTACATTTATCATTGGGTGTTTGTACCTGAACATGATGGATCTTGGTTCTTATTTTTTTCTCTCATTACCTGTGCGCCCTTCACCCCCTCCACCCTTCCCTATTTACACAGACTTTGATTCCATTTTTCTTTTCTTTCTCATAATTTTTCCTTTCCCTTCTTCCCTTTCCCCTTCCCCTCCTGCCAACCCCACACCCTTTTACCTTTTCTTATTTCAGATTATCAATTATTTTCTCTAGTGTGAGAAACTGAAAGTGTAAATAAGGATGAAAATGATTAAAAAGAAGTACAGGTTTACTCTTGAGCTTGGTGGAGAAAAGCCTTTTCTGAGTCTTGAGATCCTCTATGTGTCTCTGATTTGTTTCCCTTTGTATTCACTTTCCCTTGTTTGGGGGTTATTATAAATACAACATGCAGGACATCTGAGTCACAGTTCCTGCCTTCACATTTATCAGTTATGGTGATACTGAAAAGATTATTCTATTTTACGAAGAGTTAATTTTCTTTTCTTTTGCCTACCTGATTATATTGTTATGTAAATGATAGGTAAAATAATTGACATGTTGATTAAAGTGTTCAGTAGGTATTGTATCCATTATATTTAACAGTAGATGCTATCAATGTCGCTATGACCTTGTAAATGCTAAGGTAGTTTTTTAATTAACAACTAGAGGAATCCATAGGAAAACAACCCATCACTTGTTTATGACAATCCTACTTCTTTTCCTTTGATTTGCCTGGCTCAGGTTCTGCTCAGAGGCTTACTTTCTTTAATATAAAAGGAGAAAGGTATTGCTTTTTGAAAACAAGATGATTGAGTGACTTGTAAATATACACATATAGATGTACAAATGTACATTATAGTCATTTTCCTATATAAACATAAGTTATAAATATACATACATAAAACTAGTGATAATTGCAATAAAGTTTGATGATTACATAAAAGTTTTCTCATTTTCAAATATGACAACTACAAAATCACTGCCTATAGAATACTATATATTCTATAATAAGTGTCAGGGACTTAAGCAATACTATCATTATTTAATGGCTAAAGATATTACAGAAGTATAGGACACAAATTGAGTTATCCGCATAGATAAAATTACTATGCTCAGAACTTCCCTTGAAATTATAAAAATGTAAATTTTTTCATTGAAAAAATACATACTTAGTTTGGGATCCTGGCATCTTACTATTTTATTTGCATATTTGTAAACATGTTCACTAGGTGTTTTCAAATGTTAGAAGGCCAAAAGAAAGGACAATTAGAATTTAAAATACTTTCATTTTGATTAGAGAAAGATACAAAATCATAGTGAAAACCTATTTTACACATGTATTGATGCCTAGAAGAAAAAAGAACACATCAGTTCTAGAGCATAAAACTTGATTTCAGCAGAATCCATTCACATCCTCAAAGTAACACTAACTCCATTAGAGGCCAAGTGTAAATAAATGATCAAGCCTAACAGAAGTGCTTAAAGAGCTTTAAGTCAGGAAGAGTTTGAAAGTGAGAAGAATATTAAGGTTAACTGTTGTGAGATAAGGAGGTGAGAAACCTTGACAGCAACAAGATAGTTATCACTGCTTTAAGGTAAAAATCATTACTTTAGAAGGGGAATTTAATTTGTTCCTAAATAAAAGAAGATTGATTTTCCTTTTCATTTCATAGATTTTATTTTCCTATTGAAATTCAAAGCTAAGGACTGAGGGTAGTAGGAAGTAAAAATACTGAGGCCTTGAAAAATTTTTGTTAAGAAAAATTCATAAGTATGTATTTGTTGTTGTGACCATTAAGGACTGAAAATACAAGTCCCCAAACAATCTGAAACCTACTTTCATCTAATTTACATTAAGTGTGCATTAGAAAATTTTATGAAATGAAGAAAATTAGTAGAAGTGAGATAAGTCCAAGGAACTGAAAATGTATACTTTTGCAAGCAGGTATACTTGATCCTACTTATTTTATTAATGTAAGTAATTACTGATAATAGCAAAATGATACTAATAAGATCTGCAGATGTGTTTTTTTAAAACCTATCTCTAAAGAAATTAGATGATTTTGAAGGCAAGAGTCAGGATTCAAAAACCTTTTTCCCAATTAAATGGGAACAATTCTCAGTTGCTTTTGGTAGAATCTAATCTGCAAAGCATAATGAAACTAAATTCATAGAAAAAACATATACACAGAAAAACATAAATACAGTACATAAGTACCGAGTCAGCAAAGTCATAGTGTAAATAGAATCTTTCCCCTCTAGTTTTAACAGTAACTATTGTAACTCTGTAGAATGTTCAACTAGACTTTTTCACTTATTATAATTTATAATAGAATATCATCTGTTGCATAGTGCTTTAGGTCTATGATTATCTAGGTTTTGTGCTAGACATTAAAAATATAAATATGAACTAAACATATTTTCTTTTTTCAAAAAAATTAGTTTTTAATCTTGTCAAAATAATGGATGACTTACTATAGAATGTCATAATAGAGTATTCTATCTGTGAATCATTCTTTAAAATAGACATAAAATTAGTAAATTCTTTCTTCTCTTGCGTCCCCTACTACTACTACCACTTTCAAAAAGTTTAATAATGTTGCAATAAAAAAACCAAACTCAGTGGAAGTCAGTGGTTAAATAAATTCTTCAATTGTGTAAAACTTGTACATGGCAGGGTCAAAAAAGTCTTTGATCTTTTTAAATTGC
Source organism: Heterocephalus glaber (assembly GCF_053883595.1). Classification (NCBI taxonomy): domain Eukaryota; kingdom Metazoa; phylum Chordata; class Mammalia; order Rodentia; family Bathyergidae; genus Heterocephalus; species Heterocephalus glaber. Next base: position 6,484,020 of record NW_028258354.1, on the reverse strand, counting down.
ATTATCAGTTCTTGGTACAACTATATTATATTGTTCATGTTTATGTCAAATAAACTTATTATCCATTTCAGAGAGTATCATGACCCAGTAGAGGCTTGGTCATTGCTACAATAGTCCTTTTTAGTTCACCACCAACATTATGAGATATCTTCACATAAATTCCCCAAATAACAGGGCTTTTGCATCCACTCTCTAGTTGAACTTTTTTAGAAGACTCCATCCAGGGATTCAGCTGAATCCTGAATCTCAGGCAGAGTTCCTAGACAGCCTACATTCACTCCGACACCAGGGGAAAAGTAGAATATTGGGATTCATTTTCTTTTTAAGTTTAGTTATTTAATTCCACTTTATCTTATATCCTAATAATCACTAGGCATTCCCACTATGAGAGTTTCGAAATAGTCAACAAACACCCTTGCTCTTCCGGTCCACATTTGCTTCTATCTTGTGCTCATCTTATGGAACATGCTCCCTGAAAACCCAATTCGGTGGATAAGAATTTATTCTACGTCTTCAAGCTCTTCCTTCTTATTCTTATTATTAAATAAATTTTTAATGAGGAAATTACTTTCTGTGAAGTAGTTTGAAGTTATACATCTAGTGAACATGAAATTGTGTCTATAAATCCTCTTCTTTGGTGCAGTTTCATTTACATAGGAGTAAAGAGTAAATGTTGTTACTTTGATACTTACACTAATGACAAAAATATCTTCTCTCCATCTTTGTGTTGAACTATTTGTCACTTCTAATACAATATAACTTCACTGATGGTTAATATTTTCAATACATTAACAGTTACCATTCTCACTTTACAATTATTTTTTCAATCATCTCTAGATATGTTTTTGATATTATTTTGGGTATCCATAACCCTTCCTCCTAATTCCAGAATTTGAAATACTAAACACATTTTTAGTTATTTAACTCCATTATTATCCAACTCTAGTATTCTCTTCTATTTTGTCTAACAAATCCTCTTTATTTCATTTATAGTTCAAATTTTATATGCCAATACTTTATCCAATGTCTTCTTAATATTCTGTACTCAGTTTTTTAACATTTTTCCTTTCTATTCACTTGGAAAAACAACTCACTTATGTGAATTTGACTTTTCATGTCTCTAGGTTACTACGATATCCAGCCTTAAGTTGGCTCTATTGATCCTTGGCTCTTGATATGCATTCTCCTTTCACATTGGATTATGATTTATCTGTGTAAGAAAGCAGAAAATGGAAAAGGAATGGCATATGATTTCCAAGGTTAGGTCACTGTGATTTCCCATCCTCAATTTCTCTGCCTCTGGCTCTTTCTCTCAAACCACCTGCCTTGGGGAGAAACTGTGTTGTGAACACCATATGGCAAGGTCCTGTTGGAGATTTACAAAACTTCTGCTACAGCCCTATTAGGAGCCAGTGTGATCCATTAGCCCTCATCAAGTCTTCAGCAACTATGTTTTGAGTATAACTTCATGAAAGATCCTGAGCAACAAACACAGAGGGAAGCAACCACAGAGCCCCCAAATTCTTGTAGTTTTTATTTTAAGCTTCAAGTTTTAGGGTAATTTGCTATACTGCAGTAGATAACTAAGACAGTTGCTGAGCCCTGCTGGGAAAAAATAAGACAACTGTAGATTGGTGTTAAAATCTTTTGTCAGTAATTTCAGTTCAGTCTAGTAGTACTTAATTTTCTTAAACCATTTTCCCATTATTTCTCATATATTTTTCTAAGTTTTTCCATTGTCATAAAAGCTCTAGACTCTGTTTCTTTCCTACAAGAAAGTGTTAATCAAAAATGTATTAAATGGGCCGGGGATTTAGCTCAGTGGTTTCACTGACTGTTGTGCAAGTGCAAGGACCGGAGTTCGATCCCCAGTACCAAAAAAAAAAAAAAAGGATTAAATTTAGTCTTTTAAAATTTTTACTATTAAACACAAATGATGCATCACATAATATATACTATATACATTTACACATCTAACTACATTTCAACTTTTTCTATTAGTTTCTTCTAGTCGACATTCAATTATGTCCACATCATAACTACAGCCTTCCTTAACTTTAATTTCTCGTGTTAAAGTTCTGGTTAATTAAGTCCCTTCAAAGTCAAGCTACTAGAAGTTATACATAGTTGATTTTCCTTATTTCCACTTTTCATATTATTCCTCATCAGGAACAAGTTTGCTTCTCCTATTAATGTTTTATTAATTTTATCACCACAATAGCTATTTATCTATTTATTACAAATGGTCAAAGTGTATCCTTTGCAGTTCTTCTACTATGTGATCTATACCATTGTTTGCTTAATGCTACACTGTAGTCTCAATAAACTAGAATGTTATTTATATTAACTAGTAGAGATGCTTTTCAACATTCAGTGGTGTTATATCCCCATAAACACAGCCTAAATTGACGGAATTATGTAGAAAATGTATTAAGTCCATGTAATTGACTGAGCACCATAGCTTAGCCTAACTTGACTTAAGTGTACTCAGAACATTTATATTAGCAGAGCCTGTTTTTAATAAAGTGTTGAGCATATCATGTGATGTAGTGAATCCTTACTGCTGGCAACAGTACCCTGTAGAGTATCAGTCCTTCGGGTTTATGACTGCACAGCAGACTGGTTACTGCTGCTCTCAGCTCCTGACCAGCATTCCAATAGAGTATTCTACCATATATTATCACGTATTTTTAGCTCAGGAAAAAAACCAAAATTCAAAAGGTACAGTGTTGTTTCTATTCAACATACCCCACTTTCTCACCATTGGAAAGTCTACAAATCAAAAAAAGAATCAATTTAAGACAAGGACAATGTGTATATAAATTGAATACAAGTTAGGGATAAATAGTTTTTGTAAAAATATTAGAAGGCTAAGAAAAAATTTATGGCAGGGAAGTCACAATTTGAGGAGTTAAATTTAAAAAATAAATTCAGAGAATTGAATGGAATGGCTCTCAGAATATGTGAGGAAGTAGCATCCTTCCCTAACTCACTTAAGTAGACTTACCCTCTCAGGTTCTGACTTTCAGTAACCTTGTATATATAAGCCACAGGATATTGAGTCGCCAAAAACTAAAGTGAAGTAGGTTTTCATGCAACTCTTCAGTGTTATTCTATAAATATAGTTCTTTAAAAATTTCTACTTGTTTAAAGAGCTTCGCATCATGCAAATACCATCTACAACAGTAGCATTAGTATTATCTTCTAAAGAACATATGAACACATTCATACATATGTATATATATGAAATATGATTGAAAATTGCAGTCAATATTAAAATTCTAAAAAATGTATTACTGTAACAGAAACGTTTTCATTAATCTCACTCAAAATATTCTCGTTCATTTTGAACACACTTATCTCATCATCTTTGCCACCTTTCTAATGTAGTTATGGAAATCCTCTTTCTTGATTATCATTAGTTGAGCTGTTGTGGTTGCCTCAATGTCCTCAATAAATCCAACACATTTACTTTCCATGATTATTTTGAGGAAGAACCAGAAGTATTATGGTCCCAGATCTGGTAATTAATGTGGATGGGGACACATCTTGTTTTTTAAAAGCCCACTTTTTCCTTGAATGGCACATTACAGCAACATTCGTGGTATTTTTTGCCATATCAACATACCTTGAGGCCTTCCAGAAATACTTAAGAAAGTAGAAAGAGGATAGGTTAGTGTTTTTGAAGTATTATTTTGAGAGCATTGAATGGCAATGTCTTTTACAGTAATCTTTTTAATGTAAACATCACTGACGTTTTCCATCTGGGTATACGTGGGTGTGTGTGTGTGTGTGTGTGTGTGTGTGTGTGTGTATACCTTCTATCTTTGACATAATTCTAAAACTCCCTACCTTTCATGTCATGCTTCCATTAAAGTTTTACTAATTTTTGCATGGCAAAGTCCAGATCAGAAGTAATTGATTCCAAGCAATAATAATACTCAATATGATACTTCAGGTTATATTCCTTTTCTTGAATATTTTAAATTCAGACAATCATTAACTTTTTGTGGTTTGACTTAATGATTATTTACTTTATGATAATATGAAAACACACCCATACAATAATACTGCATCTTACTTTCAGTATAGTACTCAATAGAATACTATAAGATATAAAATTTTATTATAAAATATTTTATGTGAAATGACTTTCCTAACTGTAGGCTATTGTAAGTACACTGGAAATATTTAACATAGACTTAGCTCAGCTATGATAATCAGTAACCTAGGAATATTTAATGGATTTTGACTTACAATATGTTTAGTTTACAATGGATTTTTAGACATAATTCCACTCTAAGTATAAAAGAACATGTCTACATTAGACACTGGTGAGGACAGACTTAACATTTCCTCCACTTAACTAATCTCTGGATGAGTTTCTTCCTGTCTGTAGTCCCCGGATCTCTTTTTTTCTGAGTATTTACTTTAGGAAACTTGAAACTATAAATTCTTTCCCAGTGCCTTTGAGAAGAAAATCTTCTTCAACGTAGGAATGGCATTCTCAAATAATGTAAAGCCAATCTTTTGAAAAGCAATCACTAAGAAAGACAGCGACCTTACCCTCCAGTCTCTTATGTAGAATATGAATCTAACTTGAATAATTGCCAATTAGTAAACTCTAATGTTGGCCTAATTCATTCACTAACCTCATCAGTACTTTTGCATGGGCTCACCTGAATGTCTAAACACTCTTCTTCCTTTTGGTTCAGCAGAGCTGAGTTCAGTCATTTTTTTATTTTCCAATGTGAAATTGTACACACATTTATTTCAACCAGACTGATATTTACAAAAGTCTAAAAGTAAATACAATAAACTAAATAGCTATAAACTAGTGTGTAGGGTGTGAGTTAACTTCAAAGTTGTGTTTTGATTTGTACATGTTAAATTACAGAATAGTGATGTTCAGTTTGGAGAATTGGTACATACTTACAACATATCTTGCTCATTTATAATCTCCTTATAACCCTCTTTTTCCTCTTCCCTTGAATATCTCCAACAGTCTAGCTACTAGTCCCCTTTATTTTATTAATCATTTATTTATGTATTTATTTATATTTGTAGTATCACAAATAAGAGAAATCATGAAATATTAAATTTTATGAGACTACTTTATTTTACTTGACATGATCATCTCCAGTGCCATGAATTTTACTTCAAATGATACGATTTCATTCTTCTTTATAGCTAAAAAAATTCCATTGTTTACATACACCATATTTTGTTTATGTAGTCATCTGTGGGCACATGATTTATTTCTTTCCCCCTATTACAAACCCCTCTTTGCTTGCTTTATTTATTGAATAGAAGTTTTCTTTGATACCAACCTTACAAATTTGCTAAGGCACTTCAATATTTTTGTGGGACCTATAACTACAACATTACTTTAATTCCATGAGTCTAAGAAATAGAATGGAGGAAGAATAGTAAAACAAATATAAACAAAACAAAAAGTAGGAAATTATTTACATGATTTTCATCCATTCCACTATCTGTCTTCTCTCATTTTTGCTACTACCACGTAAACTCAACTATAAAACAAATTGCTATAAATGAAAGTTAGGGAGTAGGGAGTAGAAAAGACACTATCTACTCTGTTTTTTAGACTATAGTGCACTTTGGGCTCTCTTTGTCTTATTCTGATTCAATAAAATGTTGTTAAACAGTCCCCTCTATTGCCATAATTTAAATTACTCTCAAACAGTTATTTTAAGTGGGAATAGGACAATGTACCATCTACAAGGAAGGAAAAAGTTTATATCAAATCCATCAAAAGGCATTCTCAAATCACATGCCTCTTCTAATGTGAACCTAATAGTAGGAAATTCTTGCCTTCTAAGGATCATTCTTATGAGATATTTTCATGGAATAGGTTCCTTTAGAAAAAGCTTTGGTAATTGTTGAATTTTAATGACCTCATATAAATTTTTCTGGGAGAAACTTTACTTTTTTTTGAAATGTAGACATGTGTTTTCAATGGTATATCAATATTTGATAGGCATTTTGAGCTCAACATATTAGAAATGAAATTATTCTTCCTCAAATCAGTTCATCTTATTTTTGGTAGAATAATGAATGACATGAGCAAAAAATGATTCTTTCTTATAAAAATATTGAATATAATTACCTTTCTTCATCTACACTACTGGTATTTAAGGTAATATCACTAATTTCTCACTGGAACTTTTATAAGATTTTTATTGTGGCACTGCCTTTAAATATTATGCCCTTTTAAAAATTATTGTTTTCTCCATTTCCACTATAGAGTGCAATGGTTTTAAGTGTAGCCACAATGTTGTATGCTAGATCTCCAGAATTTTTCATCTCACAAAACTGATGCAATATACTTTAAGTAATTCCTCATTTTCCCTTCACTAAGACACTTGAGCCAACATTTCACTTTCAGTTTTGATAAATTTAGTCACCTTAGATATCTCATAGATGTGAAAAGCAGCATTTATCATTTTGTGACTGTATTTTATTATATTTTATGGAATATCCTTTTATTGGTACATTTTAAGTGTACAATATAATGATATTCATCATTGGAAACTTGCACCTTTACATATTCTCTTGGTTCTTATTATTCATTCTAATCATTTCTACTTTGTGTGAGAAATGTCTGTTCATTTCAGATGCCCATTTTTGGATTGGATCTTTAAATTTGGGACGTCTGATTTTTAAAATTTCTTTATAGATTCAAGGTAGTAGACCTTTGTCTGAGGGACAACTGGTGAAAATTTTTTCCCACATTGTGGGTTGTCTCTTCACACTGCTGCTGGTTTCTCTTGTGGTACAGAAGCTTTTTAGTAAGTAGAGAACCCACTTGTTGATTGTGCTAGTGTTGTGCCAACAAATGGTCATCAAGTCAAGAGATTGAATACCAAGTTTTTATTTTGCCGGCCGGGGTACAATCTCAGGGACGCAGCCCCAGAGAAGGACCCCGGACTTCTTTCAGCTGCAGTTTTTAAGCAGTTTCAGAACCAGGAATTTGGCTCGCTCCAGCTCCAGTGGCGCAATCTATTAGCATGGTAAGCAGTGAAGGCGGGGTGGCAAGTGCAGTTACAGAAGCAGAACGGCCACTATGGGAAGAGTACATTTGCAGTTTTTCTCAGAACACTTATCTTGACAACAACACTTATCTTGACAAACTACCTGGGGGTTCAGGCAGAGGTCAGTGCCATGTATGCATGGAGATTTTACTAAAAATGGAGGCAGAGAGTCTAACTTGACTCAGGCCTCACACTAGTTCATGGGCACTGAGGTTTTGTTCATAAAGTCTTTTCCTGTACCAATGTATTCAAGAGTTCTACCTAACCTCTGTTGCAACCAGATCACCTTTTCTGTTTTTACATTAAGATCTTTAATACGTTTTGATTTTAGTTTAGTGCATGGTGAGAGATATAGATCTAGTTTTATTCTTTGGCAAGATGAAACCAAATTTCTCCAGCATCATTTATTAAAGAGGCTACCTTTCCTCCAGTGAGGGTTTTTGGCTCCTTTGTCAAAGATGCAGTGGCTGAGTGTGTCTGGAGTTATTTCTGAATCTTCTAATGTGTTCCACTGGTCCTCAGGTCTGTTTCTTTGCCAGTACCATGCTGTTTTTATCACTGTAGCTTTATAGTATAGTTTCAAGTTGGGGCTTGTAATACCCCCTGCCATGTCTCTGTTACCTAGAATTGCTTTTGGTATTCTGGGTTTCTTCTTGTTCCAAATGAATTTTTGAATTGTTTTCTCAAGTTCATGAAATATGCTGCTGGGATTTCAATTGGGATTGCATTGAGTCTATATAGCAATTTTGGAAGTATGGCCATTTTCACAATGTTGATCCTTCCTACCCAGGAACAAGGGATGTCTTTCTATTTTCTGATATCCTCTTCAATCTCTTTTTTCAAAGTGCTAAAGCTTTCAGAGAAGAGGTCTTTGATTTCTTTCATTAGGATGATTCCTAGGTATTTCAGTTTCTTGGATGCTATTGTGAAAAGAATTGTTTGCCCTATTTCTCTCTCAGTGAGTCTGTTGTTCCTGTAGAGAAAGCTATTGAATTTTGTGTGTTGACTTTTTATCTAGCTACTTTACTGAATTTGGTTATTAAATCTAGAAGACTTTTGGTGGAGTTCTTGGTGTCTTCTGTATAGAGTATCATGTCATTTGCAAATAATGACAATTTGACTTCTTCATTTCCTATCTTTATTCCTTTTATATCTTTCTCTTGTCTAATTGCCATGGCTAATGTTTCCAAAACTATATTGAACAGGAGTGGTGATAGTGGACATCCTTGTCTTGTTCCTGATTTTAGTGTGAATCATTTAGTATGATATTGGCTGTTGGTTTTTCATAGATGGCTTTTATCAGATTGAAGTAGAGTCCATCTATTCCAATTTTTTGTAGGGTTTTTATAATAAATGCATGTTGGATTTTGTCAAATGCTTTTTCTGCATCTATTGAGATGATCATATGGTTTTTGTCCCTGGCTCTATTGATATAGTGTATTACATTTATTGATTTGCATAGGTTGAACTATCCCTGCATTCCTGGGATGAATGCCACTTGGTCAGGGTGCATGATATTCTTGATGATCTTCTGAATTCTATTTGCCAGTATCTTAGTAAGGATTTTTGCCTCTATGTTCATTAGTGAGATTGGCCTATAGTTGTCTTTTTCAGTTGGGTCTTTCTCTGCTTTGGGGATCAAGGTGTTGCTTACTTCCAGGAATAAATTTGGGAGTATTGCTTCCCTTTCAATTTCATTGAAGAGTTTAAACAATAGTGGCAGTAGTTCCTCTCTAAATATCTTGTAGAATTCAGCAGTGAGGCCATCAGGACCCAGGCTTTTCTTGGTTGGTAAGTATTTAATTACGTTTTCAATTTCATTGATTGATATTGATTTGTTTAGAATTTTTAGGTCTTCTTCATTCAACTTTGGTAATTCATACATGTCTAGGAATCTGTCCATTTCTTCTGTATTTTCCATCTTACTGGCATATAGGTTCTGGAAATAGGTATTGATGATCCTCTGGATTTCTGCTGTGTCTGTTGTAATTTCACCTGTTTCATTCCTAATTGCATGGATTTGGGCCTTTTCTTTCCTTTTTCTGATAAGGTTGGCTAAGGGTTTGTCAATTTTGTTTATTCTTTTGAAGAACCAACTCTTGGCTTCATTGATTTTTTGTATTGTTCTCTTAGACTCCATTGCACTGATTTCTGCCCTGATCGTTATAATTTCCTCCCTTGTATGACTTTTGAGTTTGTCCTGCTCTTCTCTTTCTAGAAGCTTGAGGTTGAGCATCAGGTTGTTTAATTAAGGTCGCTCTTTTTTCCTTATATGTGTATTCACTGTTATGAATTTCCCCTGTAAGATGGCTTTCATTGTGTCCCATAGATTCTGATATGTTGTGTTGTCAATGTCATTTATTCGAAGGAACTGTCTGACTTCTTCTTTAATTTCCTCTGTGACACACTGGTTATTCATAAGTGTGTTGTTCAATTTCCATGTGTTTAGGAAGTTTTTGCAGTTTCTTTTGCTATCCATCTCCAATTTCATTGCACTATGGTCTGATAATATACAGGGGATAACTTCAGTTCCTTTGCACTTACCTAAATATGTTCTGTGAGCGAGTATGTGGTATATTTTGGAGAATGACCCATGTGCAGCTGAAAAGAATGTGTATTCTGATTTTGTGGGGTGAAACACTGTAAACATCTGTTAAGTTTATATGTTCATGAGTTTGATTGAGTTCTAGTATTTCATTGCTTGTTTTTTTCTCTAGTTGATCTATCTATTTGTGACAATGGGGTATTGAGGTCCCCCACTACTATTGTATTAGTGCTTACATGGTTTTTCATGTCCATTAGTATTTGTTTTATATAGTTGGGTGCACTAGTGTTTGGTGCATAGATATTTATGATTGTCACCTCTTCCTCTTGGATTGTTCCCTTTACAAGGATATAGTGTCCTTCTTTGTCTCTCTTAATCAGTGTGGGTTTGAAATCCACTTGGTCTGCAAAGAGGATAGCTACTCCTGCTTTTTTCTCAGGTTCCTGTCACATGGAGTATTGTTTTCCACCCTTTAACTTTCAATCTATGAGTTTCTTTTTGAATTAAGTGTGTTTCTTGTATGCAGCATATTATTGGATCTTGATTCCTCACCCATTCTGCCAGTCTATTTGTTTTGATATGTGAGTTGAGACCATTAATCTTTGATGGTTATAACTGATACATATTGAGTTATCATTGTCATGACTGCTTCTTTTTGTTTGATCCTCCCCCTTTGCTTTTAATTGCTTGTCATGCCTGGTGGATTCATTCTGCTGGGATTCCTGGAGTTGTGATCTACATTGTCTTTTCCTTGGATTTTGTGTAAAATTTTTTGGAGTCCTGGTTTTGTATTCATGAATTTCCTAAGTGCTCTTTGTCATGAAAGTATCTTATTTCACCATCAATTTTGAAAGATAGTTTTGCAGAGTACATCAATCTGGGTTAGGGGTTGTTTCCCTATAGGGCTTGAAACATCACTCCAAGATCTTCTTGGCTTGAGGATTTGCATTGAGAAGTCTGCTGTAATTCTGATGGGCTTCCTTTGCATGTGATTTGTTTCTTTTCTCTAACTGCTTGTAGAATTGTGTTCTTCTGCTGGGTTTCTAGAATCTTAACAATTATATGTCTATGTGTAGATTTTTTTTTTTGATCAAGGCTAGTTGGAGTTCTATGTGCCTCACTTATCTGTATGTCAAAATCTTTTCCCTTTCCTGGGAAGTTTTCTGCCATCACTTCTGTGAACAGTTTTTTTTTTTTTTTTTTTTTTTTTTGTCGTGCTTTCTCTCCTCTTTCTTCATTGACTCCAATCAGTGTTATTTTTCTTTGCATCATCTAGTAGCTGGTGGATTGATTTCTTGTTGTCCCTTACAATTTTAAAGAATTTTTCTTTTCCTGGTCACTAAATGCAATCTTACCTTCTGTATCAGAAATTCTGTCTTCACATTGGCTCATTCTGCTGCATAGACTTTCAATGGAGTTTTTGATCTCCTGGAAATCTGTTTGCATCTGTTTTATGGATTCAATTTGTTTCCTATGTTGGCATTCCATCATGTTCCTCAGCTCCTCTACTTCTTGATATGTATCCTCTCTAGATTTATTAATCATATCTTTCACTATGAGTACAATCTTTGCTGTTATCTGAGAAATTATTTCTGATTTCATTTTTTCCAGATCCTCTTTTGTTGCTAGTTCAGGGAGTCCAGTTGAGTATCAGAGTGTTCCATTTCATTTCCCTTTGGGGTTGCTGTAGGTGATCTGGAAGTCTGGTTCTGAGGCTTGTTTACATGTCTTCTCATCTTGACAGGTGAGGGGGGGTGTTCCTGGCACCCACGTGGCTCACCTCTCCTGTGCTGGGAGCTGTGGAACACTGACTCAGAGACCTCCTCTGTGCTGGGAGCTGTGGCACACCTACCCAGAAGCCTCCTCCAGGCTGGGAGCCATGACAAGCCTACCCAGAAGCCTCATCCACACTTGGAGCCATAGCACACCTACCCAGAAGCCTCCTTTTGTCTGGGAGCTGTGGCACGCTGACCTGGAAATTTCCTCTGGGTTGCAGGGAGCCATGGCACACCGACCCAGAGACCTCCTCTGTGCTAGGAGCTGTGGCACACCTACCCAGAAGCCTCCTCCAGGCTGGGAGCCTTGACAAGCCTACCCAGAAGCCTCATCCACACTTGGAGCTGTGGCACACCTACCCAGAAGCCTCCTCCTGTCTGGGAGCTGTGGCACTCTGACCTGGAAGTCTCCTCTGGGCTGAGAGCCATGGCATACCGACCCAGAAGCCTCCTCTGTGACTGTCTTCTTTTACATAAAATAATGTTATCAAGATTTATCTATGTTATAAATGTTATAGTATTTCCTTCTTTATTTTAAAATGAAAATATTCCATTATATGTACATAACACAATTGTTTATCCTTTTTATGTTTTTCCAAGAATTAAAGTAATAAAATCACCTACTTGCTGAACCATCTTTAATAGCATTCATTGACATTTTGATAACATTAAATATGATTGATATGGCAGTTAATAATATGACCTGTGTTTTTCTATCTACATAGCCTTAACACTTAGGATTTCTTTCTCCCTATGCTTGTCAGTTGTCACAAATTTTTATTTTTAATAAGCTTTGTTTTCATCAAGATTCATTAACTCATCAGAATTGTTCTCATTTCTGGAATATTGTTTATATTGTCTTTGCTATCATAAAAATTTTCTATTTTCTTTATCATATTCCTACTCATCTTTCATATTGTATCTTAAATGCTATTTTTTTTTTGGTAATTTTTTACTGCCCTTGACTGAGTTATGTGCTATTGTTCTATGACCTTATATTATTGTGTTTATTTCTATCGTAAGACTTTTCACATTTTTACTACAGCACCCTATCTTATTCTCTGTAAGTCGCACACATTGTGAAGACAGAAATAACATCTATATTTTTCATTTTCTTATTCCCAGAAGCTAACAAAATAACTGCTTATTGAAAGATTAATGAATAATTTGAATATTGAATGAATTAAATAATAAATGAGAATTTAGAGCAGCCAGTCATTTAAAAAAATAAACCATACTTATGATGCAATGGAGTAAATTACATCTTGCTCATCTATTAAGAGTAAAATATTAGAAATGAGTCTTTGGATATAATCTAGGACTTTGTTCAACAATGTTTGAGGCAAGTCTTTGCAATTAAACAGGAATTGAAATCACCAGAACTTTTCATTCTACAAGCATTGTATTTGATTAAGAATTCATCGTTAATGCCAGACTGAGATGATATATAACAACTTATTGATGTCCAGGTCTAATCCCTGGCTCCTTAAATTTTCAGAACACCCATTTACTTGGCAAATGAACACAAGTATTAGTACCAGAACTCAGAAACAAACAAACAAACAAAGAAAAAGATTCTTATTTATTTGACAATGGCTTGAATATTTTCACTATTGAGTTCCTTACGGTTTTCATGAAGTCCAAGTATATATTTTCATACACTTTTAGCTATTTTAATCACTTATTTCTTTCCATCACACTTACTGACCTATTGAGAAATGAAATTATAGTACAAACTCCATACACATAGCCAAAATGGCATGATATTTTGCCAATCTCACACTGACTGGCTGTCTCCGTTCTGAGATCTACACAGATTGTCTGCACTTCATAATCCATTTTCTTGTATGCCAATGCCTGACTGTTTTAAATATCCCCTGCCACTATCCTTATCTGAGTCCTTGCTTCATTTACCTATGTTGAGTTTTATTCATTTATGTAGTAATTCTTAAATACTCCCCATGAATAAGGCACAAAGGCACTGATGCAAGGGACATGAGATAACATCAGCATGAAGTAAACCTTATACATTATACATTTCAGAACAAAGCAGCTACAGGTTAATTCCCAGGTCTGGCATTTATAGGACAAATATTATAGAGCAATTTACTTAAATTGTTGCACTTTCTGCGACCTTGCTCGATGTTGTCAGACTATCAAGGAAAAACTGTACATGTGCACTAAGTCCTTAGAGAGAACCAGTATACTTTCCTTTAAGTTTGTAAGAGTTTTCACCCAATGATCTTGACAAGTTGTCGTTCACTAAGCCACTAGTGAAAAGTTATTTATTTCTTATGAACACCATTTGGAGACCCAATGTGCATCCTACATTAGAGATATAGAACAAAAATGACTAAAGGCCATGGGCTTTCACAGAGAAGAAGATCAGGATGTTTTAGCACAAAAGCCTCTGCATGATCTCTCCTTGTTATGACGAAGAGAGGAGGAAATCTCTCTTACTTTCCACAATGGTCTCATCAAAGTTCCCAGCACTGGCATCCTTGGAAACTCCAGGAACTGGCAAAGGGGCAGTAGCAGTGGATTTGAACCTAATTGACACCACAGCAAACTTGATGTAACTATTGTACCAGACTTCAGCTACGCTTAAATGGGGGTCCAAAATGCTGTGTTTAAAGAAATAAAACTACAGAAGGCAGAAGATATAGGTCCTCCATTTATTAAAAGCACCAGTTATGTCCTCTATAGAGAAATGTGAGGATATCTTAATAACTGAGTAGAGACCCATCCACAATTAGTTCAATTTCTGCAAGTAAGTGTTCTGGTAGGAATGACTTCCTCCTGAAAAATTTCAAGGTCTTTCTTACAACTAAAACAGTGGACCCCATACGTGAAAGAGAAAAGGACATTGTGTCAAAGATTGTGGAAACATAGTCATGTATAGACCACTATAGAGAAAGCAAAACACATAGATCCAAAAAATAACTTGTATTGGTAAATATGAGATGAAATGGAGTGTTCCTTTGATGCCTACTAAGTAGAAGTCAGAACAGAAACTCCATTGAGGACTAGAGAACAGAGAAGCATTCTTATGTGGTCAATTCCAGCTTTCTTAATTGCAGGTGAAATAATATAAAAGCAAAGATCTTGAAGTGCTATCTTCTGCTTTAATGTCCAGATTCCACAGTCCAGTAAAAACTTTCAGTGAGCTTTGTGATATCAATTATGCTGCACTTGAGAGTCCCACTTGCTTTCATACACATCCCTATTTTGCACCCATGCTCACAGAGCCAATATGTGTCTTCCACTTTTCTTCAAACTTTCACACCATGGGCTTAGAAGCAAGGAAAGAACTCTTAATCCTGTAGGAGAAAGAAAAAATTTAGATCAGCACTGAATCAATAAAATAGGAAAATGTATCTTATATATCTATGAGGTACAATATTTTAACCCCTATCCATATATGGCATTTAAATATCCACTAATTAATATATACAGAATGAAAATTTCAGGTTCTGAATTCAATGTATTTAAAATGCTCAATAATAAATATGTCTAACAGTGTCCAGTAGTGGCTATCCACTAGACAGTTAATATCATCCCAGAAAAGTTCCACTGGACAGCGCCAGTCTGGATATAGCATTTTATTACTATCTTTGGGAAAACCTTCATACCTGAGTTTTAAGCAAACAAACACGAAAATTTTTTACAGTAGATGCATTTGTAATGGAAAAACACTGTAAATAATTCTAATGCCCATTAAGAGGTGAATACATGAACTAAATTTTTTGCTTATAGTGAAGAGCAGATTAAGGTGATAGCTGAAAATACATAATATAGGTCTCTTTTAAAACAAGTTACAAAACAACACCAGCAGCATGCTGTTTAGGGTAAATATTTGGTAAAATTTAAGAAAAAAGCAAAGAAATAATAGAAACATAAATTTCAGAAGAGTCATTTCTAATAGGAGATGTGATCAGGGAGATTGATCTATCAAGCAATGAGGAGATTAGCATTGTTGAGAATTATATTTTTAAAGATGAAATTTTACATGATGATTTTCATTATATTATTTTTTACATTTTATATCTCCAAAACCAGAACAGCCTTATAATCATTATTAGTAAGAAAGTAACTTGGGTGTAGTTATTTTTTTGCCTTTGAAATATCTTACCCAAATGATTCTCTAAGTTCTCCTTTTCATGTGTACTTATGAATGATATAAATTAATCTGTCTAAAGATTTATCTAAATATTAATAAAAATAATCTAAGTAAGAAAAAGATAAAAAGCAGAGATGAGAACAAATGCAATTTGGTTTTAAGGATCAGCATTATATCTTTCAAGTAAGAATATTGCTAATATGCATACAAAAATGGTAATATTTCATTTTATGAAAATAACCATTTATACTTTAAACCTACTATTTTGTCCAAGTTTAACATAGTGGATAGAGAAGATGAGAATTAGTACAACAAAACTAAACTGATCTTTAATAATTACCTATGGACTTCAACAAAATTAATCTAAAAAGGCGGAAAACAAAGTAGAAAATGTATTCCATCTTCTAGTGAATTAGCATGTCCTCAAGTTACCAAGTTAGTGCAAGATAGTTCATCCAAGGAAAGTCATATTTTTCTTTTTTCTTTTCTTTCTTTTTTTTTTTTTTTAAAAGAGACCAATAACTTTCATGACCTAGACGTTATAGGCGTCAGGTATTCATTACAGCTGCAGCTGATATATCCCATGATTACAATTCTTTTTAAATACATGTTCCTGAACTTTTTAATTACACTCAAATAGAGAAATTCTGTCTTTGTCTTGGAGACCTACTTCTTACATAATAAAGTATAGCATTCTGAAAATCTTAGAGATTTTTTTCATAGTAAAAAGAATATCTCAGCCCTAGTATAATGTTTATAAATTACATACAGAATATTCCTTACATTTTGTGAAATGAAAATTGTATCATCACAAAATAGTTTAGAAAAAGATTTGCAAAACTCATTTCTTTACATAATCATAATACAGCTGTCAATCTGCTTTATTCCAAATGGAATTGGAAATTCATTAAATTAATTTATAGGCCAGCATACAATTCAGCTTCAGCACTCTAGAGATCAAGTTTTTAAAAATACAAAACTTGAATTTATAATTTCTCATTTGAATATTTTAAAAAGAATGGGAGAATTATTTATTAATTTTTAACAAGGACCAAAATAGAGAGAAAACTTGTCTGTGTTTTAGTACTATTGTCCACAAAAGCTATATTTTAAATTCTCCCTTGTTTTCCCAGACCCCTTTTCTTCTCCCATATTCTTGCCTTTTTCTCCTTCCCCAATTCTGAAAGTTGCCCTTGATGGTCTTTCATATGATGAAAGGGTTGATAATATCCTCATTAACAAATAAATTTAATAAGACTGAGAATTCACCTTCTTCACAAAGAATCTCCATTCTCATTGCTGACCAAAGCATTTTTAGTTCTTATTTTCTAATTATGACAGAAGTCATAGAAGAGTCCCCACTATTGATAATTCCCTATCACAAAAAAGTAGAAGTGGATATGTATTCAGGGCCATTTGATATTCTGGAATCAGTAATTTTACAAAGACAAATAAATGGTCCAGAACAAAGAATTCCTACAAAAGATGAATCAGCACTTCTCTTGATATTTAAACATTTATTAGGGGCAGTACCATAGCTATTCTTCCAAACAAGTGTTAGTTAAATGAAAGAAGTCAGTGTCTGAAGGTGGTGGCCTACACCCATAGTAATAACTGTGGACAGAAGTCTGTATGACATCCTGGATTTTGAGATTGGAAGCCAGGAGGTGTTTGTCTTCTCAGCAGACACCAGAGTGAGGAAATTCTAAAAACCAAAGACAATATTATGTTTCTCAGGGAAGTAAATAGAACTAATCTAAAAATCAGTCATTTTACATTCTATCCCCAGATATCATAGAACTACATGAGATAGTTACATATTTCTCAGAAATAGCTCCAGGGAAACAGGAAAGTGGGCTGGAAAATTTAAATCTAAAACAATTGAAAAGAATCCTTGAATTTGTTTTAGTTTTTCTGACACTGTCTAAATCAGGTTGTTGGTAGTAAGTTGAAATAGAAATGTAAGATATGTATAAATTTCAGAAACAAATCAAAAGAGACAGTTCTGATGTTTGCACATATAAATGCGCAGCTTATAAAAATCAAAACCACTACATCTCGCATGCAAGTTGGTTAGTGTAATACAATAACTTCCTTCTGAATTGGAAGTTATCCTATTGAGGTAGCTCAATCAAATTCTGGATATTTTTTATCACCCTTGGCTTATACTGCATTTACAATAACTTAAGCCCCCTAAATATACTTCATATGATTTTTATTGTGAATTTCTACATGTGCTTGTACCTTTAAATAATCATAATCCTGTGAGTTTAGATTCCCTCTTTTCTCCTACTAAAATGAACAAAGAAACACTGACTTAATGGGAAGTAGAAAGCACATGAGAATTAGAATTGAACAAACCTAGCTTTTATGTAGCTTTAACCCTTAAATAAGAAAATATACATCAATAGTCTTACACAAAACATGTATAAAACTATTCCAGAAATTCACAGAAAGAAGTACATGGAGACATAGAATTCAGGTAAAATAATAAAAGTTTACTTGCAAGCAGGCAGGACCACCAGAAACTGGTCTGGTCAGTGTCCATGCTGCCCTTTGTTCAACAATTCTTTTTATATCTTCTTTAGCCATTATCTCATCCCTAGTGGTCTTTGTTAAGTAAATAAAATTCCAATTCCTGTTTAATGGTTAGACATAGGTGGTTTCTATCACTGATTACAGTCTTAAACACATGACAGTTGAGGCACGTATATCACAAGTTTGGTCAAGGATTGCAACTTTGTTCTTCAGAGTTAAGATGTTATCTACAGTAGAGCTACAGATCAAAGGAACTATATAATCTTCACCTTAAACAACAAAAGCAATGGGCTAAGGCAAGTTTTTAAAGGGATACACTACCTATTTTAACTTAAATAGTTAATCTACTAAGCAGTCTAAAACTTTTTCCCATCATTTCTCCCTCTGTTTACTTGGGATAATTCTTCTATCCATAATATGCTCTATCTAGCTTATCTACATTTCTTAGCACTAGCATTTGGTAGTGTTGAGTGGCAGCAATGTGTCGCTGTATAAATTTTGAAATCCATTGAATGACACAAGGACCAAGCATTAATATTAATATTATAACAAGGAGGGGACTCAGAAGAGGTCCTATCCAAGTTTTCCATCCTGTCAAAGTAAAGTTAATTCCATAGGATGGATCTCCTGTACCAAATTCATTATCAAGAGCTTTGATCCAATCTTGCAGTTTGTCTAGTGATTCTTGTATTATACCAGATTTATTAGCATAACAGCAACACTCTTCACTGAGAAAGAAGCAAGTTCCTCCTTTCTTGGCTGTTAGAAAATCAAGAGCATACCTATTCTATATTATGACATTGACCAGTGAATCTAGTTGGGTTTCTAAAGCCTGAATTGCATCTCAAATTTTCCCCAGATTTTTTCTAATTTCTTTTGTCCTAGTGAAATATATTGTTTTCTTCCTTTAACAAGACTAGATTTGTACAAGTGTTGTTTATCCCACTGTCCATTTGTCCTCCAAGGAAAGATGTACCATTTCCAATAACCCTGGAGGGCCACCACACCTAGGGGAGAGGAGGTGAGCCAATCCCAGTGCACAGAAGGAAGCTCTATGCTGCCATTTCACTGCTCCTAGGGCAAAGGAGGTAAACCAATCCCAGCGCCCAAGAGGAGGCTCCCACACTGCCATTCCACCACTCCTAGGGCAGAGGAGGTGAGCCACATGGCCACCAACAGCACCCACCCCCCGTGGAAATGGGAAGACATGTAAACAAGCCTCAGAATCAGGCTTTCAGATCACCTACAGCAACCCCAAAGGGAAAGGAGATGGGACACTCTGATATTCAACCACCTGAACTGGCAACAAAGAGGATCTGGGAAAAATAAAATCAGAAATAATTTCTCAGATAACAGCAAAGATTGTGCCCATACTGCAAGACATGAGTAATAAATCTAGAGAGGACACAGATAAAAAAAATAGAGGATCTGAGGAACATGATGGAATCCCAACATAGGAAACAAATGGAATCCATAAAACAGATGCAAACAGATTTCCAGGAGATTAAAAATTCCATTGAAAGTCTACACAGCAGAATGAACCAATGTAAGGATAGAATTTCAGATATAGAAGATAAGATTTCAATTAGTGAGCAGGAAAAGAAAAATTGCTTTAAAATTGTAAGGGACCACTCTAAATCAATCCAGCAGCTGCTAGACAATGCAAAGAAGAATACCATAAGACTGATTGGAGTCAATGAAGAAAGAGGAGAGAGTGCAGATGACATAAAAAAAACTGTTCAGAGAAGTGATGGCAGAAAACTAACCAAGCAGGGGAAAAGAACTTAACATACAGATAAGTGAGGCATATAGGACTCCAACTTGCCTTGATCAAAAAAAATCCACACATAGGCATATAATAGTTAGGATTCCAGAAACCCAACAGAACAAAATTCTACAAGCAGTGAGGGAAAAGAAACACATAACATACAAAGGAAAGCCCATCAGAATCACAGAAGACTTCTCAATGCAAACCCTCAAGGCAAGAAGAGCTTGGAGTGATGTATTTCAAGCCCTAAAGAAAACATCCTCCAATCCACATTGATGTACCCTGCAAAGCTATCTTTCAAAATTGATGGAGAAATAAGATACTTTCATGATAAAGAGAACCTTAGGAACTTCACGAATATCCAACCAACACTCCAAAAAATTTTAGACAATATCCTAGGAAAAGACAATGAGGATCACAAACCCAGGAAGCCAAGAAGAATGAATCCATTGTGAGTGACAAATTAAATGCAAAGGGGGAGAATCCAACAAAAAGAAAAGTCATGACAAGGCTTTTAAAACTTTTAACTTCATCTCACTAATGAGTATATAATTCAATCTTGTTATTTTACTGATTAGTATTTTTCTGATTCTAGCATGGCACACCTTTTGTACTGTACTGGCTATTTATCATCTTCTTGTGTCTAATTTTTAATTGGGTTGTCTATTAATGAGTTGTAAGTGTTCTTTATATATTCTGGTCATAGGTTATATGCATTGCAAATATGGTCTGTTTAAGGACTACTTTTCATTTTAATGATCTTATTTAAAGTTCTAAATTTTGATGGAATCTCATTTATCAATTTTTTTTATACATCATGTTTTTTGAATCCTAGGAAGTTCTTGCCTACCCTAAATTCATAAATATTTTCTCTTATAATTTCTTCTTAAAGTTTTATAGTTTTAGTCTTTCATATTTAGGTGCACAGATCCTTTCAAGTTATTTTTATGTATGGAAATAAAGTACAGAGGTTAATTTTTTATATACAGATACCAGGTGTTCTAGTGACATTTGCTGAAAACACTATCTTTTCTTTGGCTCTTGAATTGAGTTTATATTCTATAAAATGTTAATGTTAAATAATCTTTCAAAACTCAGTGGACCATATATGTGTGGTTCTATTTCTAGATTTTTTGTTTTATTCCAATGATCTATATATCTTTCCTTACACCAACACTGCCTTGATTACTGTAGCTTTAGAGGAAGTCTTAAAATTAGGTACTAAATGTCTTCCAACACTGTTTTTTTTTTCTTTTTCTTTTTACTTTTCTAGGTCTTTTGTACTCCTACATAACTTTTAAATTTCAATATCCAATTCTTCATTTATAGCAAGTATACATATATCTGAATTTTTATATATACCTTGTCTTTTCTAATCCTGCTAAATTCAAATACAAGTTCTAGGGGCTCCTAGAGATTTCTTAGTATTTTCTCTGTAGATGATCATTTCATCTACATATAAAGATTTTGCTTCTACCTTGCCAATACTATTGTAATTGTGTCATTTTATTGCTAGACTATTTTGGTGGGGCCTATGCTTCAAAGTTTAATGGACAGATGAAGAGTAGGCATATCTGCCTTTGTTCCCCAACTTAGAGAGAAAGCATTGTATCTTCTCCATTCATATAAGGCACTTTTTCTGGAAGTATGGAGTACATGTCTTTGATCTGTTGAGAAGGTTTTGTTCTTCTTCTAGTCTCCTGATAGCTTTTGCCATGAACAGCTGTAGAATTTAGTCCAATACTTTTTCTCCAACTAGTGACAGGATCATATGTCTTTTTCCTTTCCTCTGTTAAAATGATGTCTTTTGAGGGTGGATCTTCCAATGCTGAACCAACACTGCCATCCCTATAATAAAACCACTCCCTACATACTGCCAGATCTGACTTCTAATAGTTTGTTTTGTTTAACAAATTTCTATCTATGTTCATACTTTTTTCTTCTATTATCTTAATCCAGTTTTAGGATTAGCACAATGTTGATTTCCTAAAATGAGGGGAGAAGTGTTCCTTCTTTTTTCTGCTTTAAATGTTTGATACAATTTATCAGTTAAAATGTATACAAGCCTGTTGTTGTCATATAGGTAGATTTTCAAGCTAGGAATATACTTTCTTTAATAGGTGCTATTCAAATTTTATATTTCCTCCAGAGTTAGTTTCATTAATTTGTCTTCCAAGGTACTTCTTAAAAGTTGTCAAATTTATCTAAAAAAAGATGTTTTTGTAATATGCTTTCTATATCCTTTTAAATTCTGTAAAATCTGTGGTAATGTCCCCTTGATCTTGATATTGCAATTTTAAAAATGTATAATTGATATTGTATAATAAGAAATAAAGGTTTAAAAAGCAGGGGAATTGAGAGGGGTAGGGGAAAGAAAAGAAGGGAAAAGAAAAAATATGAGAAAAGGAAACAAATGGAAACAAAGTCTTTGCAAATAGGGAAGGGTGGAGAGGGTGAAGGGAGGGCAGGGGAAGGGGAAAAAATAAGAACCAAGATGCCCATGTAATGGTACAAGATCCCAATCATGTATATAACTGTATTTTATACCTAAAATGTACAAATAAACTTAATGGGAAAAAACAATTCTAGAGGGGCATTTCAGAAGTGAATGCATCTCATTAGAATAGCTCCCACAGTCAGAAGTTACCCTAGGTACCCCTTAATATTCCTTTGGGCATCCATCAAAGAACATTGTTAATTGATAGCCTTCTGGTTCTCATTTTACCATCTTAAGAGTCACATATTGCTCATCAAATTTTTTAGCACTAGGCTTAAACACCCGCAGTTCAAAAACAAAGAAACTTAGAGCAGTGGTGATCTGGCATAGCACAATAGTCCATGTTGTCTTTGTCGGTGCTCCCATTCTTCAGCCATGTGTTGACTCACCAGCCTCCAGAGTGTTCAGAACAGGGTTTTGAGTGCGTTGTCTATCCTGGCTTCCATGTCTGTTGTATTGTTACCTTGTGCATTGAAGTCTCTGCCTTTCTGATGTCCTGGACAGTGTATTACTGCAACTTTGCTAGGTTCCCGCACTGTCTCTAGCAACTGTATAATTTCCTATTTATTTTTAATTTGCTTCCCTTCTGCCATGAGAAAACCTTACTCTTGGTAAATCATGCCATGTATGTGCAATGTAGCAAATGCATTGCAAGAGTTTACCCTTTGCCCGTCATAGTACCTGGATGAGTGCCCAGAGCTCAGAATGCTGTGCCAACCACCCAATAGGAAGGGGCCCCAGCTTGGATCACCTCATCCTTTGTGGTTACCACATATGCAGTATGAGGAACCCCATCTTCCTCAAAGCTGCTCCCAACCATGAACAGAATGAGGTCAGCATCAGACAAGGGTGTCATTCACAGGTCATGGTGGCTGGAAAAGAGCTCATCAGTGACACTCAAGCAGTCATAATCATGAGGGCCTGTCTCCATGGGCAAGAAGGTAACAGGATTTAAAGCTTTACAGGAATAAACCACAAGCGGGAATTCTCACAAAGAAGGGCTTGATACTGAGTAACCCGATTGTTTGAGAGCCATCAATGCCCCTTTATGTTCAGTAGTTCTAGGACTATGTGTGGAACCTGTACAACCATTTCCTAACCTAAAGTCAGCTTGTCTGTTTTTTGAATCAACAGAATTGAGGCTGCTAAGGCCCAAAGACAAGGAGGCCATCTTTTTGTTATTGGATCTAAATTCTTAGACAAGTATGCCATTCCATGGGCCTATTTTTTGTGTCAACACTTCAAGGGACACATGGGTTTTTTTCAGTCATATATAGAGTAAAAGGCCGCTTTACATCTGGTATGTCTAAAGCAAGGGCAGCTGTTAAGGTCAGTTATAGTTTTTTAAAAGCATTTTTTTGGTTCTATAGCCCAAAGTAAATGATTTTTTATTTTTCCATTAGGGGTTCATAAAGAGATTTAGCAATCCCTGTAAAACCAGGAATTCAAATTCTACAAAAGCCTGTCACCCCAAGAAACTCCCTCAGCTGTCTCTTTGTTTGGGGTTCAGGAATGGCACTTATTAGTTTTATTACTCTTATTACCTGTTTTTTTTCATTTCCTAGATAATGCATGCCTTGCGTTATTTGAAATCCTAAATATTTAACATCCTGTACACAAATCTGGGCTTTTTTCCATGATATTTTATATCCAGTTCCCTGCAAGTGTAAAAACAATCCTTCTGTGTCTTCCCAGCATTATTTGGGGGTCAGGATGCATAATAGTAAATCATAGTGCTCTGTTCCACTGTCTATTATCAAGGACATATTTTAGCCCCGAATCATTATATTGACCATGGGCTCATGGATGCCTAACTGCATCAAGCCCAGTCTGTGTTAGTCACTATCTTCCATCACAGGCAACAGTGTGCCAGTATCTTTTCTTTCCTTTAATTCCTGCTTTTTCTTTTCTTTGAGCTGTGGGTACTTGCTCTTATAATGTCCTTTCTCTCTGCAATATGCACACTGGTCACAATCTAAGTCCTCACATTTAAAATCTTTCTTTTGCTTTCCCTCTGGTTTCATTCCCTGTCTTTCTGTTTCTTTGTCTTCCTTGGCTGCCATAGCCACTGCTATATACTTGGCTATCCTCTTATCTTGCTCATCTTCCTTCCTTGCTCATTCTCTGTCTGTGTCTCTCTCTCTGTCTCTCTCTCTCTCTCTCACTGACTCTCTGTTCACATACACTTTCCTAGCTAATTGCAACAGTTGTGTTATATTCATGCCCTCCCAAGTTTCTTGCTTCTGAATCTTCCTTCTAATATCTGGAGCTGACTGAGTTACAAAGGTCATATTGCTTAACTGATGGTTATCAAGAACAGCAGGGTCAAACAGTGTGTACATTCTGTAGATCTCACAGAGCTGCTCATAGAATTGCTCAGGGCTGTCATCATGCTCCTGTTGTGCCTCTGACACTTTAAACATATTTGTAGGTCTTTTACTCACAGCTTGTATCCCTGCCAGAAGGCCCGTCCAATAATTTCTTAAGCTCTCCTGGCTTGCTGGGGTATTGGGATTCCAATCAGGCCACACATTTACTGGAAACTGCCGTTCATGCCAAGAATCTGGATTTCACATGTCTCCTGGCATTCTAGGGGCATTAATCTTTTTAATTTCTCCTAAAACCCTCTGCATTTCTTTAGAGGTTAACAAAGTTCTACAAGTTCTTTACACGCCTCCCAATTAGGGTGATGGGTAGCAAAGATGTAATCAAATAACTGAAGTATTTTGGAGAGGTTTTGGGAGAGAATAAATGACTTTCTTTTTCTCTGGACCTAGCCTTTTTTGTCCTTCATTTTAAGTCAAATCTTAAGTACTGCATCTTGGTCTGACATATTTGTGCCTTTTCCCAACAGTCTTTTTTTTTTTTTTTAACTCACTGTAGAGGAGGAAGTCATATTGTAACCTGTTGGCTCTTAAACTCTTTGAAGATGACCAATTGTACACATATTATAGTAACATACTTAGAATTTAACCCTTTGATGACAACCAATGTAAACATATTTAAACTTTTCATAATATGAAACCAACAAACATACATTTTTTTGATAAATCACTTTCACACATCTTTTGGCATACCTAGGCCTTCTGGTCTTGTATATCTCTTTTTATCTTTCTAACAAGACAAACATGCAAGAACATTTTTATATCAAAATTGTATCTTTTACTTAAAGCTTTTTAATATTTCTTTTATCTCACTTAATATAGACCTTTTATCATAAACTTGTCTTTAGCTGTTAAAATTTTAAAGTGTCCCTTTTTTGTTCTCAGATTGTTACACTTTAAATTTGGTTGGCTACCAATAGAATGGTAGTAACCTTGAGGTTTTTATCAACAAAGACAGAAAAGAGCAAGTTAACGCTATAATTACAGTTGAAGAATTTGCAAGTTGCAAGAAATATTTTAAGTACACCAATTAAACCTCTACTCAAACCGAAACACAGATACATTTATCAATTAGCTAAAATTTGTAACTTGATTTCTCTTGTAAAATTTCTTACTTTCCCTGGCTTTGTTTTATCCCCTTCAGAGCTTTCTTATCTGTTTTCAATCCATTACTTATTTTTTCTTTTCAGTTTTTTTCCAATTTGAGTGTAAGCCCTATTTGATCTTCTCAGAGTCTGACCACAGCATGCACCCTCTGGTGCACTAAAGCCAAGTAGTTCTCACACTGTTATCCCTACCTCCTCTGCACCTGTGAATTTAGCAACTCAAAAGGAGGGGGAAAGTCTAAATTTTTTTGGTCTGGATCTGAAAGGACCAGTTTCTTTTCAGCATTGTTCCCTTTCTGATGGAAGACAAGAATATTCACATTTTGCTTCCAGGGTGCACATATGAAGCCAAGGAGGCATTTTATGGCACAATTTGAGCCATAAATTAATATAGGGAAATTGATCTGGATGTTTCCATCCAGGGGTGGTAACTGTTAGCCAGAGGAACCAGATGAGACTCTCATCTAGGGATCTCTCAGTTGGCCAGGCTGGGCAAAGCATGTGCCATTCTATCTCTCAAAAGGTTCTAAGTTTTTGGGGTTTCATCTTAATACCATAATTTCCAGTAAAACTTTTCTTAAAATTCTTAAGCATGCATTCCAAAACAGTAGGATGAGATGTTTCTGTCCCCACGATTGGCTGATTAGAGTGTTGGTGCATGTATGGGTACCCTGGCACAGAGATGCAAGACAAAGGATGGTGACCATCAGAGATGATCCACACAGGCACCTGTCTGGCTGCATGACCAGCACTTTCAGGACCATCCAGGCATAAGGGTTTAATTATCTCATCATGAGAGTACCCATTTAGCCCTTCATTAGACGTGTCTACAGAACCACAGGACAGACTACACACAATTTTTGAGATTCCTGGAGGACTCTAAGTGCAAGCACTTCCTCCCTCTGTCTTGGTACCACAGCTCGTTCCACTCACTCTCCTATTCAGAACTCTTTCACTCATACATTTATTCAAAAGTTATCACATTCCCTCCCAGTGAGCCCATAACCATAATGAAAACAAATGGGAGAAGCTACCTCCGCAAACGGCAAAGCACAAGGGGTGATCAGGCCCCTGTGCTGTATTTGCCCCAAAGTTATAAAATACAAATTCATAAAGTGAAACAAATGGGAGGAATTACCTCCCCAAGTGGCAAAACACAAGGGGTGATCAGGCCCCTGTGCTGTATTTGCCCAAAGTTACAAAATAAACCAAAAGTTAATGACTAGGGAGTTTCCTGGGGTTCTTCACCCAGAAAAGGAAAGAGACAGATGAGACACCAACAGCAGCAGCCCTCTTTCTGTCATCCTCCGTTTTGGGTTCAGGCAATCTGCAACTGTTGAGTGGTTCTCTGTGTCCTGTTGGGGAGCCTAGGAAATTAGTCCCAGGGGTGCGCCTTTCCTCTCAAGGAGACAGAGAGCCACTCCCTCCAGTGGGGTTCAGGCCAATGCCCAAAAGGGCTATTTCATTCCCGATTCTTGGTCAGGGAACCAAATGTTCCAGAAATTAACAGAAAGAAATACACAGAGACACAGAATTCAGGTAAAATAATAAAAATTTACTTACAAGCAGGCAGGACCACCAGAAACTGGTCTGGTCAGTGGCTGCACTGCCCTTTGTTCAACATTTCCTTTTATATCTTCTTTAGCCATTATTTCATCCCTAGTGGTCTTTGTTAAGTAAATAAAATTCCAATTCCTGTTTAATGGTTAGAAACAGGTGGTTTCTATCACTGATTACAGTCTTAAAAACATGACAGTTAAGGCACATACATCACAAGTTTGGTCAGGGATTGCAACTTTGTTCTTCAGAGTTAAGATGTTATCTATAGTAGAGATACAGATCAAAGGAGCTATATAACCTTCACTTTAAACAACAAAAGCAATTGGTTAAGGCAAGTTTTTAAAGGGATGCATTACCTATTTTGCTTCTACAATTACTTTAATAGTTAATCTATTAAGCAGTCTACAAATTTTTCCCTATCAAAACAAATACTGCTTTTCTTTTTCCTTTCTATCTTTCATGAAAAATTATATTTGATCTATTGTTCTTTCCAATAAGACATTTAAAAATTTTTGTCCTATTGGTGTTATCAGTCTCTGAAATCAATAAATGTATTAAATATAGATATAATAAGTGTGTTATTAACTCATTATCCACTCTTTCAATTTCATTTATTTTAGACCAGCCCCATTCACAATTTTTGTTACTGCCATGAGTAGCTATATCTGCTGGAAAACTTAATTATTGGAACACCAGTGTTCTCAAGGCTATATTTTGCTTTCTTTGATTTTTGTTTTGATTTCTATGACACTTTTCTTGGATATGTTCCTCACAAGTCTGGAAATCTTTCTTGTCTATTCATATAATGTTTGAAATCAATGTGTGTGAGGAAGGCCTGTCACTTGGTTGGCTTCACTGTAGGATGATCAATAAAATAAAACTTATGCCTTCCTTATTAAGCAAGACATTGTGTCTGGTGTTGTGCCTGCCTCCTTTATTCACTACTTCCTGTATTGAGCGTAGATTCAATATCTGAAGATGCAGCATTCGTCTTTGAGTTATCAACAAATGTCCCTCTCTCTTTAAATGAGAGAGAAATCCTCCAAAAGGGAATATTTTTCCATTAGGTTTTATAAAGCTAACAATGAAACAACCTGAGTGTTAACATCAAAAAGCTTTCTGCAATTGCCAAAGAACAGAAAGAAGAAACTTAGCTCAAAAATCAACTTCCAAACTCACTTAGGATTGAGAGGTCATAGAAACAGAATAGTGGAAATGAGGGAAGGGGATAGGCTGAAAAGGGGGAGGAAGATGGATGTCTGTCCCTGAGCTTCTCAGAACTCAGGGGCCATCACTTTTCTTCCTTTTATGGTCTGCTGTTTCCAGTCAACAAGGCCAGTGTCTGTGTGATTTATCATGGAAATTAGATCATCATGAAGTTAAAGGTAATCTGGCTGTTACTTAGGCAGCCATCTAGATTCAGCTGGTTTTGACCAGCCTAACTAAAAAGAAACTTCTGGCCTTCAGACATTCTGTCATCAAAACGAAGACTAGAGTGGGATAGAAATCCAGCTGAGGCACCTAGGCAGGAGTACCCTGGGTGCCATTCTCACCATGAAGAAGGAAACAAGAGTATCTTCAGGAAATGGAAGAGAAGGATAATAAGAGCCAGTGTTCTTTGTGAATGACATAGATGAATAATTAAAACAAATCTGGCACAGGCTTAAGTCTTAAATTCTTACCATACAAGAAAAATAAATGCCTGTTATATATTTCAATATAAATTTTGTTTTATTTTTGCAATTAAGACAGTGTAGACTAAACAATAATATGCTATCTATGGCTTACCCCATATAACTTGGAATATTAAACAGCATACAAATAATAAAAGTGTTCTACAGCATGCCTATGAAGACTTTTGAGTTGTTTTGAGATTGATGTGAATTTATCATTTACCACATCTTATGTATCATTGCCAACTTAAAAATATGAATAATTTAACTCTAAAATTATTAGATAATATCATAATTTAGTATCACAGGAAACTTCAAAAATATTTGAAAATATTTAATGAATAATGAAATATATAAAATAAGTACAATAAGAAGGAAGTCACTGAAATATAGGCTATATTTTACTTCAGTTTTAACTTCCTTTTTTCTGATATTAAAAGAACAAATCATGTCTTTTATTTATTTATATGCTTATTTGCAGTACTAGAAATTGAACCCAGGGCATTTGTAATAAGCTACATTCACTCCCCTTTAAGTTTGTTTTGAGAGAGAATCACATTAAATCAGAAAGTTGCACAGGCTGGGCTCAAATTTACAAATTTCCTGCCTCAGCCTCCTAAAAGTGTTTGGATCATAGGCATGGCCCAAGACATCTGGCTTCATATACTTTGTATATGTGTATGCACATATGTATGTAAACATAGACACACATACAAATTAACTCTACCTTCAATTTTTATTCTACCGGTTTTTGAGCTCTTTACTTCTTAAGTTTTAAACCATGATCATTTTTCTGACATTCAATGATATTTTTATGTTTAATATTTTTATATTTCTTAAAGTTAATTGTACTGACTTTATTTGTATTTATTTTGTTGTCTTTGTCACTTTCTCTAATTCCTTCTAATGAAGTTATAACCTTATTATTCAGATTTTAAATGCCTGGAGTGAATCTCTATTTTTGCAATTTGATTTTCTGGCACATACATTAGATTTTTTTATTCCCATTGCTATATTTTTAATTCCCCAAAGCCCTTGCTTACAATATTTTATAACATTTAATCATTTTTACAGATATGACCCTTTGTCTTCAATTTCTTGGAATTTATAAAAACCTTTTTTCTTATTTTTTTCTCTATTGCGTCCAAGTGTTCTCAAGGATATATTTTGCTTTCTTTGATTTGAGTTTTTGTTTCTATGATATTTTTCTTGTATAGGTTCCTCATATATCTGGAAATCTTTCTTGTGTATTAAGCTCATGTTTGAAATCAATGTGCATGAGGAAGGCCAGTCACCTGGAAGGCTTCATTATAGGATTTGATCAAGTGAGAAATTAATCACAGTATCAGAGAACCCAAATATTAGAATCTATTTTTGTGTTATTGTTGATTTGCTTTTCCATGTTTCCTTTAAATTATTCACTTTCTCCAAAGAGGGACCCTCAACTCATCTTCCAGGATTATGCACTTGCATGGATTTTGGTATTGAAACCCAAGCGTGAAAGAAGGTTAGAGGTATTAACACTTTCACTTACTCACCTGTTCCTCTGTGTCATCTTCTCCAAACTTTACTTGTTTTCCCCAGAAATTTAGTCTCTTTAGTGCAATTTATGTGTAGGCAGTTTCTTAGGCAGCATGTGTGGAACAAGAGCAGGAACTTGAGAATCCCACTTCTATATATCCAATCATTCATTCCTTCCCTCCATTACAGAAAATCTCTTAGTCTTGCCTTTATCAACAGCTGGAGTCTTCAATTTCTGTTCCTCCCTGGAAGTATGTGGTTTAAATTATAATTTCTGTGTTTAGTATCCTGTTTTGCAAACCCTTGGTGCTTTGTTTACCTATTCTAAATCCTTTTGGTTTTAGTCTACCTAAAAGAACTAGGATTAGAGGTCCCATTTGACCTGGCTATTTTCCTACTGAACATCTTCCCCCAAATTTTAAAAGAATCATACCACGGGAATATATGTACACCCATGTTCATAGCAGCACAGTTTGTAATAGCTGAACCTTGGAAACAGTCCAATTGCCCAACTGGAGACTGGATAAAGAAAACATGGGGTTTTTTAAATACATAAAATAGAGTACTATTAAGCTGTAAAGAATGAGAAATTAGAGACATTTATAGCTAAATGAATGCACATTGAGGCGATACTCTTAAGTGAAATAAATAGGACACATGTGTAAATACCAAATAGTTTCTCTGGTGTGAGAAACTGAAAGTGTAAATGAATCAAAAGGCATAATAGATATTGTGTAATAGGAAGAAAATGTCCAAAGGGGAAGGGGAAGTGGGAAGGATAGGAGAAAGGAAAGAAGGGAATGGAATTAATATGAGAAAATGAAAAAATGGAAACAAAGTTGTAAATAGGGAGGAGTGGAGGGTCTGAAGGAGGGCAGGGGAATGGGGAAAAAATAAGAACCAAGATAGATTACATGAAGGTACAAATTTCCAATGATGAATGTCATTATATTATATACTGAAAATGTATCAATAAAACTAATTAAAAAAAGAAAAAGAAAGACATTCCAGATCCATACTATAGCACCTAGGATGAGAGAGGTGAGAGAGGGCTAAGGGTAGAGAATGGTCAAGAGAAATTATATTCCCTTTGAAATTAAGATATAAGCTGTAACTCTAAAATTTTGAAATTTTATTTATAGAGTCAATATTAAAAGTATGACAAAGCAAGACCAAAAAAGACAGAATTTAATAAATGCAGGTCATCATGCAGACATTCAAGTAAACTTATATTATTAAGATAATTATCTTTAAAATAATAAAAATAACTGTGGCTTTCTAATTTGTTTCACACATAGGTATATGATGGGACATATATTTTACTTTCCTAAATTCATGAAGAATTTGTAAGAAAAAATGCATTCTCCTGAGATAAATATATATGAATTACTCAGGGTGTAAAAACTTTTAACTGAGAATGAAAGCTAATCTTTTAGGCTAAATTAATTTAATACCTAAAAGTCTGAGTCAATTATTTTACAGATTTTAATCTTATTAAAAATGTGGCAATTTTTAGTTTTCATTAGAAAGATTATGAATAAAGATTAAATAATGTTTAATAACTTTAAATCTGCTATGTCTTCATAAGCATTAGTTATTTTTGATTATCTGAATAATTTGTCTAATAAATGAATTGAGCAAATTTTTAATAAAATTACCTTAGGTAAAATTCATAATATTTTTATTTTCAATTTCATGTGCTAAAATGTTAACAAATTAAGTGTTAGATGTACATCTTGAAAATATTAATAATTTTTATAAGACTAAGTTTTAACCAGAGTTGGGCCAACAGTGCTCTACAGCTAAGCTACATCCCCAGAATGTATTTTTCTTTTTTTTTTCTCTTCCCTTCTTTTCTGTTCTTAAAAAGCAAAACAAAACAAAAACATGGCTTTACTAAGTTGCCCAGGCTGACCTCAAACTTGCAATTCTTTTATGTATACCTCCTGAGTGAGTAACTGAGATTAGCGGTATGTGCCATTATTCTTGGCTTTCTAAATTAATAGTCATTTAGTAAGAAGAAAGCTTTCACAAAGCTAGCATTTTGGTTTTTAAAAACATCTAAACACACACACATATATATTTATATATATATAAACAAATATAAACACATTTAAAACATTAATTTGGCCTGGCTTCTTCATAAATATCTGCCGCATAGAGATACAGCTTATAAATACATATTTAAAAGCTTTTTTTAAAATGTTTGGTTTAGTAAACACTTTGATTACATTTCTGCTAAATGAAGACAAAGATAATATAGAACAATTATTTTGTCTGAGCATACTAAAATATACATAAACAAAGATTTAGATATATACAGATATAAATATCTTTAACAAACAAGAGCATGTTCTCACTTTTCTCAAAGATACACTATAACAAAGAAATCTTTTAAAAATACTTTTTAAGCTAAATTTAAAATATTTGTATTTCTTTCATATACAACATTAGAAAACACATTTATTATAATGTGTCTTAAGTATAATCATGAATAAGTAAGTATACAATTTCTAGTACTAGAAATTAAGTAGAAAAAATTTTAAACTTTGACCAAAAAAAATAATACAAGGAGCTCAGGATTCAATGGCAAGAAATTTGAATTTTTTTTTCTGTAGCTTTGCCATTTCTTTGCATGATTTAATACATTTTATGGTTTTGTGCTTAATTTATTAATTTCCATAATGAAAAGACTGAAGTACTATCCATGTACTTATTTTCCTTATGACTACAACAGTTCATATATCTGTCACGTTTTGAAATTTTCAGGTGGCTTCAGATGAGCACAGTGTTTTAGTGTGACAATAGTTCTAATAATACCTGGTTCATCTCAAGATTCACTAAAATTATCCAACCATAGTGTTATTAAGTGATATGCAATCCAATTAGTCCAGAAATAAATTTAGCTTTATGTGTTTTGTATTTATGCAATGATTATACTGATTTTTCCCAAGGTACATCTCTCTGACCTTCTTCATCCCTGGGACTCCTCTTGTGATTTTCTTGTGCCTTCTTAAAAGCTTGTGTTCTAATAGATGTTCTTTTCTTTAGGGAGAAACTTGTACTGTAAGTTAAGGTTCAAAACAATCTACTGTTGTGTCTGAACAAACCACTAGATTAGGGAAGAGGACACATCCACTGATTTTACTCAGGCCAACCCTAAATACCTGGACAGAAGTCTTTTATATCTTATTCATTTTAATAAAGTTCAATGTGCTTCCTTTTTATAATAAAACAAAAGAGATATCTATTTGTTGTGATGTTTTCTGAGCTGTGGAGATACATTATTATTGAACCTACTATTTCTCTGTATTTAAATAAAACAATGCAAAACTTTTAGTTAAAATGTAAGCTGTAATATAGAATAAATAACGAAATTTTTTATTGAATGAGAAAAAGCTATATGTGAATCTTAATAGTTTCAGAAGTGATAAAGACAATGTGGAATGTAATTGATATTGATACCAACTTAAATTTCACAGCTCTTAGAAGATGAATTTCAAAAAACTCTGGCAATATATGTGGGTTTCAGTTTCTCCAAAGTTTATCAAAATTTATATTAGGCACCTGAGCTTTCTGACATTTCCAAAGATGTGAATGGACCTTCAGAAGAGACCCTAACAATTGAGGTTGGAAGCTCTGGTGTGAATGAGCAGCAGTTTGAAGAGGTGGTTCTCCCAGCCAAGGCAGAGAGCGATGGAACCTACAGCTGCTAATGGCTGTGCCAAGTCAGGAGGAGGAATAGACAAGTCACTGCTTGAATCCAGAGAAGACAAGAAAGAGGATGCTGCTGAGGACCCAAACTCAGCCCTGGCAGATACTGCTGCCCTTAACTAAAGAGCCCTCAGACACCAACGAACCAAAACCAACAGAGGACGAACCAGAAACTAAGGGAGGAAAGGCTCACAGTGACTCGGTGAAGGACATTAAACTCCAAACAGAAGAGAAGCAGCGGAAAGGAGGGTAAGAGCTAGCAAAAAACTAAGGCTCTATTCACTGTCATTGTATATTTGCAAGACCAGAATGTGAAGACAAGTCACGGAATAAAAAAACTGCTGCTGAGACTCAGAACCAATATTTCAGAACTTGAGAACTAGAGAGAGGGACCCCTACTGATCTCACCTCCAGAGGGCCCCCAACAATCCTGAGGCTTCATCGGGAGCTATCGGGCCAACTAACACTGTCTTTTTTTCAAGACCACCTATTATTTCCCCTTGATATCATGATATTTCTGAATTGAGGTCCTAAACTCTTGACCTGAAACTGGAGTTGGCAATACCTAGTTATACTTCTCAAACTGGAGTATTATTCTTCATGTATTTATATTTGTTTTGAGTAACCCTCCTTCTGTATCTGTTGTATATTTTTTCTTGGTGTTTAAAGACATGTGGAGGGCCGGGAGCTTAGTTCAGTGGTTCTGGCACCTGCCTCGCAAGAGCAAGGTCCTGAGTTCGATCCCCAGTACATAAATAAATAAATAAACAAACAAACAAACAAATATAAAGACATGTGCAGCACAGTACATGCCTTTCATATCATATAATATGTGGCACGGTGTGCAGCTATAGGGAGGCCTTGGGAAATTTAAAGCCTCACTTACACCTGTGAAAAAACAGCTTCCAAGAAATAACATTCCTGGTGAGAAGGTACAATTCTTATTCTAAAAATTCACTGAAGTTTAGGTCCATGCTTAGTGTAGTACTCATAAACTGGTCACTTTCCTATTATACACGGTGAGCTAAAAATAAAAAGCATTTTGAAACATACAGAATGTTCCATAGTTAGTGTGAGAGGGTTTTTTTTCTAGTCCAGCAGAAGTTGGAAGGAAGTTTTTTTCATTAACAGATATAGTCTTGTTAGTCTTTTCTCCTAATGAGTTTTGTTAGAGTCATTTGGACATATGAGTGTGCTTAATACCGAAACAATGTAGTGTAATGTATTTCATGTTATATAGAAAATAATTGACTGTTGTAAGTTTTTGACTGTGCTCTTATATGCTGGACCATATTCACCCACAGAATGAAATGAGTCAGGGTTTCTTCTTTACAAATGGTATTCTGATAGATACTGGATTGTGTCTGTGTCATATTTGTGCCCCTTCTTTTAAGAACAACATTGCATCAAGTTCATTTGGATAAACTGTGATTTAACAACTGATTTAAATAAAATACTTGCTTTCACTTAAATTTATAACAGTAGTAAATTTTTAAAAATTCTTTTATTGGTACATTTTAGGTATACAACACAATTACATTTCTCATTGGGAACTTGTACCTTCACATGATGCATCTTGGTTCTTATTTTTTCCCCATTCCTAGCCCTCCCTTCACCCCCTCCACCTTTCCCTATTTACAAAGATTTTATTTCCATTTTTTCCATTTCTCATCATTATTTAACCTTTATACAGCTGATAAGCAAGAATACATATCTCTAAAGGAATAACACTTAGGATAAACCAGGATCCACTTTACCTGACATGAGTGTTGGCTAATAACATCATACAACTATTCTGTTGGAACAATTACCTTTAGCCAAATGTAAACCACCTTGTCTGGGAGTTTTATCCCCATGTATAAAGACTTTGAAACATTTATGTGAATATATACAGGTCTTCTCCAAAAAGACCTATAGCCATTTCCTTAGATAGACATTTATGAGAAAAAGAGAAATACTTACACTTTTTTGGAATTATTATACAATATGTCTAAGATAATACTGATAACAAGAAAACCAAAACCTGGGAACATCATAGGTTCTCTTTTAGAGTGGGTGTATGAGAAGGTCAAGTAATAAATAAAATTCTGCTTTATTATTTGACTCATAATGTTTCTACTGGGGACACAGATCTACCTAGAAGTTATTTCTCTACTTTCCAAAATGGTCAGGAAATTCTTAGTTCTTAACCGAATAGTCACACAGGTTATTCGATGTGTAGTGGCCCCTCATTTTCTCATCACAATAAGAAATTGAACAAATAACATAATGTCATGCCTTAAGGATATGAAAGTGATTGGTGTCACTGTCAGAGTTAAAGAATGGAAAATTGTTGATCTCATTGTATTCTCATTTCATTCATTAGATGTCCTTAGGCATATAATGGATAGATTATGACAAATAAGGATGAGTTATTATAAATGCAACCAAATAGTAATTCCAGAGTCATTTGTCATGCCAGGTGTGTTACTGCAACTAGAACAAATGAAAGGAGACTCAGTTATGTCATATACAGCAAATGATATAACTTTGTTTTTGTCTCCAATGACAAGAAGAAACATCAGAAGTTGATCACATTCACCAGGGACATATAAGTGCATATAATTACATTCTTGACTCGACATTATGCTAATTTTTCTCTCACTATTTATGTAGTAGACATGGGGTCAGAACATGATTAAACTTCATAGAACATTACTTTGTTACACCATATTGAAGGTATCATAAAAATTAGACGATAAAAGTGTGTCAAATAATCTAGATTTTTTTTTGTAAATCACATGTGTTAGATTTGAGACTAATTCCTAAAAGAACATAGTGACTTTCTACTTTAGTAAGATTCTTACCATTCAGGTGCCCTAGAGAATGCTAGCTCATCTTTTGTAAAATAATGGAAAATTTAGAGTCCCTTGCAATTCTTACTCATAAGATAAAACAACTTCCAAAATGTTCCTTGATTTTAGAGACAACCTATTCCACGAGAGCCTCTGTTGGAATCTCACTGGAAGCATTGCAACACAGACACAGGGTTCTAAAGCTATGTCATGCCATTCCCAGTAGAGAGCTACATACCATTTAAAAGCAATTTTTTATAATATTATTGGACTCTGAGAAACAGAATGACCCAGTATGAGATATCAAATGATCCAGTAATGATCACATTTAATAACTACTTATCATTAAATAATGATGGTCAGACCTACCAACTCATAAGGTTAACTTCATTCATAGCTTATCTATAGACAGGAAGTTGTTTCTATAAGGATGATAATTCCAGAAAGTGAATATATCTATAAGGACTGAGGTCCCAAACTCCATAACATGACTGTTCATGTCAACACTTTGGCACTGTCCTCCAGCTCATACCTATGATCTCTTTGGAATTTTTCTATGACCAGGTAATGCAAGAAGAAAAATTAGCATTCATTTACCTGAAGAATAGCTTACTAGGAGGATCAAAAATAAAAGAATTAATAACCTATAGCTAATGTCATATAACATCATATATGCTCAAATATATACTATAGAATTTCCTTATATTAAGAATAAAAGACAAAGCATTATCTTACAACTCCTGCCTCTTCTTATTAAATTAAGCATTCATACTGAATTATGGTCCATACTTTTGTTCATTACCATATGTTTCACTACATAATAAATGCATTTGTGGTGGAGGATTGGTATATATACATAGCACAATCATTTTTACTTCTCCTTCCCCTCCTCTCCTTCCTCATCCTCAACCCTTCTCCCCATCTCCACAAAGTTTATCACCCTGGTTCCTATCATCTTTTATTCTGCTCTTTAAATTATTTGTACCTGTGCTTTCTCATGTAAGAGAAACCATGTAATATTTAACCACCTGTGTCTGATTATTTCACTTAGCATACTGGCCTCTAGTTCTATCCAGTACTCAACTAAATTTAGAATTGATGGTAAAAGATAGAAAACTAAAATAGAAAAGTAAATTTATCTAATGGCCTTCCAAAGTCTTTTTCTATAAAGATAATCATTGCACGTTTTAAGCAAGATATATAACTCATGACTTGCATAGTTATCTACTGCTACATAACTATCTCAAAATATACTAGTTCAAATAGAAAATACTCCAAAAAATCTTTGATAGACTCCTGTCGACTAAAGCGATTTTATTCCTCACATTTAGCATTTATATCCTGCATGTAAATATAAGCACTATATTGTAATGTTCTTGTCACTTGGTCTCAACTGTTTGGAAATAGCTTACATATTTCAATAGAATAAATTAATAAATATATAAATAGTATGCTGTATATTTCTTCACTGTTTCTTTTAATGGTTGTAAAGTTTCATATTTATTAAAGGTAGGAGAAAATAGAAGGGTAAGGGAAAATCAGGCTCCAGACAACAAGCTTAGGCCACATAAAAGAAGAAAAGGGAGGAAAAAATAAAATATACTCAAAAATATACTCACTTGCTCAGGTTGACTACCATGAAGAGACACGACAGCTTATCACTTCCTTGTTTATTTATATTTAAGTGTATAAGTAAAAATATGTTATTTTCTTCATTTCGAATACCTGTCATTCTCTAATTCCTTTTAAATGCAATACTTTACATAGTTTATGGTGGCTAAACTGTTGTTACTTCATGGAAGTAATATTACAGTACAAAAACAACAAATAATTTTTAACTTTGAGGAAAATTAGAGGGCGCTCTGGATCTTGGAGAGGTGGGGCATAGAAAAATCACCCCTTCAAAGAACAAGTGATAACTCAGAACAATTATTCTAGCTGTCAAAATTTTAAAAAGCCCAAGCCTGGGGTTTCAGCTTAGGTTATTAAATTATTACATATTTCAATGTTATATAGTATCAAGGGTCATGATAAGGATAAAATAAATACATTATAAGTTAATTAATATTCATTGACATTCTGAAAATAAGAAATACGTAACCAAATTTCCATATTGCAGACTCGAAGTGACAAGTGTAAAATTTCACTTTCAAAAAATATGCACCTATATTATCTGAAAAATTGAGGTGAAAATTCAACCTATTGACCTGAGTTTTATGGTGGAGTATTTTTAAATATGCAGTCTATTATGTCTACTTGCATCCTTAAATGTGTTGTTTTACTTTTATTTTTCATGTTAGTCTAAAAATTAATATAAGCACATTCTGTATTAATTCTTCTAATGAGAACATTTAATTTTATTTTATTGGCTTTTATTTTATGGGCTTTTGTCATCAACTCACAATACCATTTCATTTTATAGTGTATAAATGAAAATTTGCAGTACTTACAGAAGAAGTAAGATTTAATATTTCAAGGCATATACACGTGTCAAATTCAAAAGAACTTACACCGATACATTATGGCATGACTGTATATCATATTGTATGCCTTTTTAAACAGATGCAATCTGTGAGCACAAAATTTCCATACAGCAAATTTATTAGAAAACATGCAGTTGTAAATAAGTAGTGTTATGCTATACCATATTAAATTTCTTAGTATTATATGTTTAGCATATGCTGATAATTAGATTAATGATAACGGGCCTAGTTTAAAATTGTCTTTTGAAATTAAAGTAATACTTTCCTAAATTATGATCCATTATTATAAGAAAATAATGAAGATTCTAAGTATAATATAAAATAATACTTTTATTAGCAATCAACACCTCTGCATGGTGTCAATATAATTTTATATTTTAAAAATGTATTCATCTTAATATTTAGATGTTTAATCCATTTCAATCTTAGTTTAGTGCATGGTGATAGATATGGGTCTAGTTTTAATCTTTGACAGATTGAAATCCAGCCTTTCCAACACCATTTATTAAAGAGGCTATCTTTCCTCCAGTGAGGATGGTTGGCTGCCTTGTCAAAGATGAGGTGGCTGGGAGGGGAAGGGTAAAGGAAAGAAGGGAAAGGAAAAATTATGAGAAAATTTAAAAAATGGAAATGAAGTCCATGTAAATAGGGAAGGGAGGAGGAGGTGAAGGGCACACAGGTAACAGGGAAAAAATAAGAACCAGGATACATCAGGTACAGGTACAAGCAATCAATGATAAATGTAAACGTATTGTAATCTAAATTGTACCAATAAAAGAATTTAAGGAAGAAAAAAAAGTATTCATGTGTTTACTTGAATTGCATTGGTTTGTAAGAATGATTACATATATTAAAAGTAT
The DNA here is from genome assembly GCF_053883595.1 of Heterocephalus glaber. Classification (NCBI taxonomy): domain Eukaryota; kingdom Metazoa; phylum Chordata; class Mammalia; order Rodentia; family Bathyergidae; genus Heterocephalus; species Heterocephalus glaber. The sequence continues at coordinate 6,443,587 of NW_028258354.1, read as the reverse complement.
TGTGACTTTATTTTAATATATTAACAAGGCAGAATACATTTTATCCCATTTCATGATTTCAAATGTTTACATAGGATAATATATGTGTCATATTCATATATAGGGATCATAATTTTGGAAAGTATTATTTTAACTTCAAAAGATAATTTAAAATATATATATAATGAGAGACACAAGATATAGTAGTAATAATCCTTACAAATATATTTCTGGAAATATTTTATGTCTGATATAAAATCAATTTGTACAATTTTTTCAATTTTTCACATCATTTAGCATCTGCAGTTTGGTCTCTACTTGAATTTTAATCACATATAACAAAATATAGGCATACTTTAAGGACACTGAGGTTTGGTTTTAGACCAGCTCAATAAAGTGAATATCAAAACAAAGCAAGTCACACAATTTTTTTCATTTCTAAGAATATATATATTTTCATTTTATTGTAGTATAGTATAGTATGGGTACATAGCATGTGTCAAAAATGCAGGTAGCTTAATCTAAAAAATACTTTACAGCTAAAATTGTTGACTGAAGTGGAGCAAGACCCTTACGTGATCTTTTCCACATAAAAACAATTTGAACAGTTCTACAGGCATAAAACTACTGTTGCTAAAATTAAGGAAATGTAGTGAGAGATCACAGTATGTAATTTTAACATAATAATAGGAAATATTAATGAAGGCAAGAAATACAAGGTTGTCTGCTTCACTCTTTCCACAACTCCAAGTAATGAGCATACAGACAGATGCTTCCTACTTGTGAAAGGAGCAGGAAATTATGTCCAGGCCTTGGACTGGAAATCCAGTATCAGGCTTGTCCAGCATAATTTAATACAAATTTGAGTTTCAGAGCCCCTGTCCCCAAACAATACTCGTATATTGAGTTTCTGGGCTCAGCCTGGAGCAGGCTCTTCCTTTCACTTGAACATTTAGTAGCCATTGGAAGATTACTAATTGACCCAATATCAATATTGCTGTATGTCAAGAAATAAGGAGTCCCCAGAAAAGAGAGCTATAGATATGGCCAAGGAAGGGAGCCATCAGAACAAACAAATTATTTAAATCAGGGACAGTAGTGGCCCCAAACAACAACTGCCGTAATAACATTAAAGATAACTGCATACAAGTAATCATAACATATATAGTAATAGTGAAAAAATTTTGAAGTATTTGAAGAATTAACAAAATGGGACATCAAGACACAAATTGAGCATATGCTATTACAATAAATGGTGATTGTTGACTTGCTTGAAAGTTGCCTGAAAGTTTCAATTTGTAAAAAACAAAGTCTGCAAAATGCAATAAAATTAAAAGCAATAAAATGAGTTTCCATATATTCCTCTACAAAAATTATTTAAACATACAAGATTCCAGTTGACTTTTAAGCATCATAATACAATTATGCAAAAATCTAAGTTGCCACTGAAATGGGCATGCTATATATTCTCAAATATTGGGAGGATAGAATTTTGTTCTTTTTGCAAAACCATGTTTCCAAGGGAGATAATGTTCTTTGGGTTATTACAAACTTCCTTTATTAGAAGAATGATGAATGGTTGCTTTTGTGTATATTAAACTATTGTTAGCTTGTGAGACTACCAGAAATATTCATTCTATTCATTTTCCTAATAAATTTTATTCACAGTAATATCAGTTATGCAATAAAAACTGCCAGATTTTCTAGGACCATTGCCTAGGTACTTGACTTTCAGTAAGTTAATGGCTTTAAGTTTATCAGTCAAATTGCTAATTTATTAAGAGCCCAAATGGTTTCACCAGCTGTCATTACATTGAAATTAAATGTTGTATCATTTAAGTGAAGACTTTTAAGGGAAGAAATATACAGTTTTTTCTCCTAAAACCAATATTCCATAAAATAGTTAATAGTATTTTAGTTAGTTTGCAGATTATACAAACACGATCAAATAAATTTTTCAAAAGAAAAATGGAATCTACATAGTCCTAAATATTAAATGAAAATCAGGCACATTAATGAGTCTGCTATTCACAAATAATTGATAATTTCATATTGACTTTAAATTGTGTTTTGAAACACCATGAAACTTTGTTCTCATTAACATATATATTTTTTCTGAAATAAACTTTCAACTAAATAACAGAAAGATGCTAAATATTTGATACTGTTTTCTTAAAGTCACATAAATGTAAAATGTAATATGATATATCCAAACAATATATGTTATAAGTGTTCATTCACATTTCTTTGAAATGATTTTCACCATTTACTTGTGTTTTGCTATTATTGAGAAATATGGTTAAAGGAAATTGATATCAGTAAGATTCCATATTTCACTATACTAGCAGTTCTCAAAGATTTTGGTTTCAGGGCCACCTTACAGTCTTAAAACTATTGATCTCATTGAACTTATGTTTTTGTGTATGTGTTGAATGTATACATATTTACTGTTCTAAATCAATAGAGACATTAAAATGTATGAATACAATAATTAAAGACTAAAGATAAATCTATTGATGCAAATAAAAATAACAAGATTTTGTAAAACAAATATATTTTCAAATAAAAGTTATGAGAGCTGTTGACTTTACATTTATGTAGTATTTTACGGTCTGTCCTAAAATAAGTTATTAAATTCTTATCTCTATTTTTGTATTAATTCTATTACTTGCAGTGTACAAAAAATTCAACCTCACAGTATTCTGTAATTAGAAAGTAAAAGAATGTTTCAATATTCTTTTCAGTCAGTGTAGATTATTCTTCTTTCTCAGTACATCAAAACTAAAAAGTATTAGTTTATTACATATAATTTCCAATGTGGAATTTGAAATCCTATCAATGATTATTTATTTTTTGTTACATTAAAATCCTATTATCTGTCTTGAATATTCAATGTAAATATATCATTGTAACATCATGCATTACTTATTCAGAAAATATTGATTCAACGAATTATGTAGATCTTTCCAACATTGGGATAATTGTATCAAACTATAAAAACAAAAGGAGGAGCATGATTGCAATAGTTAACAATAAAATACAGTTCAAAATTGTAAGACAATTAACTTTAAATGATTTCAGCACATGGTGTTGAACGTGTTAATTCACTTGATTAATCATTCCACAATGTATACTCATATCAAAACATAGCATTATTGGGCCGGGGATTTAGCTCAGCGGTTTCGCCGCCTGCTGCCCAAGAGCAAGGACCCGAGTTCGATCCCCGGTACCAAACAAACAAACAAACACCATAGCATTATTCCCCATTAGTATTTACAGTTATGATATACCAATTAAAACTAAGAAATACATTTGTTGATGTTGAAACCACCTTTATGAGGGAGGAATGTTGGGAAGCTGTCATGATAATGTGACAAATGTGTATTTTCTAAAATTTCAAATTTTGTTTGAAGTCTTGAATTTGATCATAGACAACAAATACCATCACTTTCTTTCCTTGTATTTACAAGCTTAATTCATTTTCAAGAAAATCACCATAACTTTATTTGCATTTGCTTGATGTAAAATTAGACATAAAGTTTCTACTCTTTAAAAATCAACATATTTTAAAATTAACTTCAAAATCTTTAAGATTATACCAGTCTTGATTTTGTTTGTTTAATAGAACTCTCTTTTACATTAAATATATTAAATACACAGGCACAGTGTTTATTTTACAACTTATTGGTAATTAATATCCTGTAAATCATTCCAACAAAATTTTCAAGAACTCTTTATGCTGTATGAATATCTTGTATAAAATATTCAGGAAATATTTTCAGAGAATTATGAAAAATGTAAATATAAAGATCAAAAAATATGATTTTGAGAGTAAAGAGACACACTAAAACAGAACTATGATAAAATTAATAATTATGTTTCTTTAATCTCTTTTCTAAGCAATGATTTTTTTCTCAATTGAAAAGTATTTCTTTAAAATTCTGAATGAATCCTTTGGAAACATAGTGAAGAAGTTGTGAAGAAACTTTGATTTTCTTTGAAAATGATAACAGTTCTGGGAAAATGATGTTATGTACATTATTATTATTGTGCTTTACATCACATATCGACTATTTTATTGGAGAAGATTGTATCTTTTATAAATGGGCCCTTGGAAAATATTTTACTGACTTTCAATTAGAAGTAGAACAAAAAATTTTTCTTATTTCAAAATTTCCTAAATGAAGAATATTTCAGTCATTTTTAATATTTATTCTATGAAATTTTGATATCAAGATTAAATTAAAATGTTAACTAAGAAGGGAAAATGAATCTATACTATTAAATAATAAAGCAGAAAGAAATTTCATAAGAGTAATTGTTCAAGGTACAAACCCTGAAGAAAAACTCTTCGACACTAATGAGCACTTATGAAAATTGAAATGAACATAAAAGCAGAAAACCAGAATTTATAGCAAAATAATGTTTATTCATATCATGAGCTTTTCAACTGACCACTATTACAAAATGTATAGAAAGTTTCAAATTTTCACAGTGAATGTCAATCTATTGATGATCACTAAATTACTTTGTCTACTTTATCCCCTGACTTGAATTATTCAATTAAATAATTTGAAGGAATGACCCAGCATCTGGTCAATAATGAGGTATTGAAAGTTAAATGTGATGTTTAGAGGAGTGGCTTTCCTTGACATCATTTCCAATATTTGTTGAAAATGTAGCTTTGTTTAAGTACTAGAAGCTGTTCCCTGTAATCAATAAACTAAGTGATGAAACTGTCACAGGTTTAAGGGATCCATAATCATATCAGAAGTAATTAAACTATCCTAATGACTTTCTCAAACTATTTCTCCTTGCAGTGAGTGAATTTTAGGGTCATGCATGAAAAAGTAGGTTAACATAAATATATTTTGCATTTGCTTAATTTGATTTATTCTAAGTGAATGAAGAAGTAAACAGAATACATTATTATACTTTGGATATGTAATGACACATAGCAATGAGAACAAATATAACACCAATGCTACAAACAAAAAACAAAACAAAAAGTCTCATTAAATGCAAATTCTGTTCTGGTCTATGTATATGCCACAAAACATTGCTTTATAAACTATTTTCCTGTTTTAAAAATTTCACTCTGATACTTCCTACCAAATGTATTATAAATACTCTCAATAATTATATAAAAGTGTTTGTGCATCCTATAATTATCAAGGGAGAATGTTGTTGACTCTCAGAAAATAATTAAAGTATAGCTTAAAGAATAGGAAAACTTTACTAATATAAACTTTACAACACAAATTGTTGGTAGTTGGTGGAGGGTACCTCCCTGACTCACTTGTAAAATCTCATGTATAAATTAAGAATGAGTAACATGGGGGAATCGAGATAGCGAAGAAGAGACCCATAGTAAAGTGCAGTCTAGATGCCTGAAAGAAAACAACTTGATGAAGAGGAGAAAAGAGGTTGATCTCCAGGAACTGGGTGAAAGCTGACAGGAAGACTGGAAGCCGTGAAGAAGCTGTAGAAATGGAGCACAGTGTAGAGAAAAGAACAAGGTAGTCTAGAAGGTTCACCCTAGCTCTCAGAGAGGGTAACCTGTCTCCACTGATGCAAGGTAAGCTGAGAGAGAAATAGTGCCTCCAAATAGTGACAGAAGTCCAGGCTAGCAGCATTGGCTCCAAGAGAAGCCCATAGTTATTATAAACTGCAAAAAATAGTGTGGCGTTTTACTCTTCAAGTAACTCGTTCAGCAAAGTAGCTGGAGTTGGGGTCAGGGAGAGTCCAATGTAGTGCCTGCCATATTTGAGAAGGTTTAAGCAGAAGCCACTTTGGAAAGAGGTTGTTTGAGATTGAGCTATAGAGGAACTGCAGAGTAGCTACATTCCAGGGCTCCTGGTATTGCCCTGCCAAAGTGACTGGGTGGCAGGCAACCACAGCGGAGAGTCAAGGAGAGAGCCTGGACTGGACACAGTCTTCCTAATACAGGGCCTATACCTTCTGTAGTGAGAAGCCAGTCCAGGTTTGTGTGACTTCCAGAAGGGCTGGGTCTAATAGTGCTGGCATGAATTCAGACAGACTGCTTGTACCTCACTTCCTACATAAACATAAAACTCTGGAATATGTTTGCTTTCCCTGTCTACCAAAGTTATCATGGATAACAATTGACTGTGTTGGTTACCAACCCTGGGGTGTACAGACAGAGGGGCCACTGGAATGGGGACTAACTCAGAAGCCATAAAACTAGGCAGAGAAAATTGTGAATTGTGGTGCACAGAAGGACACAGAAAGTGAAAGTAGCTAGAGTGAATAGAGCTTTAAGGTGGACACCACTGACGGACCATACTCAGCAGGAAAAGCTAGGCAGGATCCAGCATTCACACACAAAAATATGAGTGTGGAAACAAAATAGGTCTTAGCAGTGTCCCACTCTCTGTTCCCCACATCTACTAGATTCCAAGATAGCAGGCTCTGGAAACCACTCATTCAAAAACACACAGGAATTTTTTTGGACTCGTTTCTTTTTTGGGAGAAAAGAACAGGTGTAAGAGACATTGAAAACCCCAACCGTGAATCCCCTGTGATCCACTACAACATCCAAGAGATAGGAAAGTGGGAAATAAAGACACAGATAGAAACTCGAGAAAAAGTGAGTCTTGGGCTGATCTAAGCTGCTCTGAGCAGCAAAGACAAAGGACCCCCAGGACATCCACAGTTTATTCATTATAAGCATGGGAAGGGGGCTGGGCAGGCCTTGGGACACCTTCTGATAACAAGTATCAAGCAGGCAGGACTGTAGAATGAGGACACAAACATATCTTTGCTGAAGAGAACAAATGGTTAATTCACAGGGGAAGAATTCAGTTGGAGCTGAGTTGACCTTGGCTGGAAATGAATTCAGCCAAGCTCTGTTACTTTCAAGGTAACACAGCCAAATTACAGAGGGGCAAGAAGCTTGTGCCACCATAGCCTGTGAATACTGGGCAGAGGTGTCTGGTAAAGACAGGGATTTTCCCTTTTTTTCCCCCTTTTAATTTTTTTCTTCATTTTGTATGTTTTTCTTTATTGTTTTTCTTGTTTATTATTTTTGGTTACTTTTATCCAATTCTATTAATTTCTTTTTACTCTTTTTTATTCATTAAGTTTATTGGTACATTTTAGATATACTATCTTTAAAAAAAAAGGGAGTTGGACCAAGTGTTAGATAGAGGAAGGAGAGTGAGTAAAGGAAGGGGATAAAATTTTTAAAAGATATGCTCATGTTATGTACATGTACCAACTCCTCACAATGAATGAAAGTACTGTTTCCAGTAAAAATGCACTAATGAAAATACAATTTTTAAAAATCACATATTACATAATCATAGTGCATTATACATTCCACTATTTTAAAACAAAAAATGATGTTGCTAAATATGAGCCACATGTCTGCATGCCCAACCCTCTGTTCCATTTGAGAATTCCAAAAAATAATTAGATATTATTACATTTTCTAATTTTCATGAAAAAGTCACAAAGCTAAAGAGAATTGCCCAAGTTCAAAAAAGAGCACCATATTCTGTTGTCTAATTCTGTTTTCGCAATTTCATTGTTTCTCTTCATAATTATTCAGTAATGGATTCATTTCTCCTTGAAACATTGATTTACTGTGTAATAATAAATTCTTATCACATGATAGATCATTGGCATTAATATTTGAAATGATAGAGTCTCATTGAGTTTGTGTAAACAATAAACATGTATATAATACCAATATAACTAGTTTTGAATTCAGTAGGAGTATCAGGGAAGTAAGATGCATGCAGGTTTAAATAAAAGACTTTACTATTTTAATGATGTTTTCTCTGTTTTACAAACTTAAAACTCCTGACTCTCACTGTGGCTGTACTGTATTTGGAAATAGAGTCCAAAGGAAATTATTAGAATTAACTGAGATCAACAGGATGGACCTAGGATCTGACAAAATGAGTGTCCTTTTAAGAAAGAGAACTGGAGAGCTTACTCACTCTGTAACATGCATGCTCTGGGGGAAAACCACATGAGAACAAAATGACAAGGCGGCCATCTAAAAGCTGGGGAGAAAGTCCATACCAGGTACTGTTTCTATCACCTTGAACCCAGCTTCTACAGTGTACTAAGGATTGAACCCAGGACCTTGCACTGAGCAACATCTCTAGGTTTTTTTTCAATGTTTTATTTTTAGACAGGGCCTTGCCAAGTCACTAAGCTACCCAGGCTGGGATCAAACTTGTGATCTTTCTGTCTCAGCAACCCCCAGTGCTTGGATTAGAAGCTGTTTTCATTGTTCAAATTTCCCAGTCTGGTGTTCTGTCACAGCAACCCACAGTGATGGCAAACGTTTTAGAGCTTTCAGTGACAGGTTTGCCACCATTGAACTAAGGCAAATGTTAGCATACACTTCTCTCTGAGCTGGACATTATGTGTTGTGCTCGGATAAGTAACAAAAAAAAAAATGTGAAGAAATAAGTCACTTTAGGATATGGGTCATCAAGGGCACAATTTCATGTAAAGGAAACCATAGTGATAAAGTTTAATTTATACACATCAGGTTGGTATGCTTGACAAACATTAAGAAGTCTGATATAACTCATCTGGTAGATAGTAGATCATTTAGGGCCTTCTACAATCATTATAATAATATTGAATTTCACTTCAGGAATGATGTGAAGCTTCTGGAGTATTTTGAGCAAGTAAAAGTATGATATGATTTATGTTTTTAGAAAATTATTATAGCAGTTATTTTATGAAGAGACATATGTGGATTCAAGGAGGTTGATAAGGGAAATTCTGAAACATTTAGCAACCCCCCTTAAGTATTCCATCATGTCAAATAGGAAAGAAAACAATAAAATGTCACTTGAAAAGAAGATTGAAACATAAGACAGAGATGGAGCTTTTAATTAATAATACACTATTCAAGTGTTTATTTTAAAAACAAATATCTAATGTACCAACTTTAATAAATATGATGTTCTAAGTAGATTGTTAAGTTGACGTGTAGTGCAGAAAGCAGAAAGGAAAAATGAAGATATGTTTAATCTATTTAATATTTTATCTTTCCATTATCTCCCTGCCTCTTTTATACACACACACACACACACACGCACAATTTTTCTAGTAAAATATTTGGATGTAGAGGGAGATAAATAAGTCACATAGTTATGCATTTTGTCTATTGGAAATACATAAAAAGAGATAACATTTTATTATACCTTTTGGAAGTGTGAAAGGTACTCAGAAATGGAGGGAGGAGAAAGGAAGGAGAGGGAAGTACTATAATGAAGATGTGTTATGTACATGTACTGACTCTCCCTGATGAAAGTAATCATTGTGTACTGCAAAACTGTACTAAGAAAAACAAAAATTAAAAAGTATTGCTAAGATAACATGTATCTTTGGCTCTTGAACTGTAATTATAATTTTTAAATATATTAATTGGTACATTTTAGGTATACAAAACATTTACCTTTATCATTGTGTGTTTGTACCTGAAAAAGATGTATTTTAGTTCTTATTTCCATTACCTATGTGCCCTTCATCCCCACCACCCTTCCCTATTTACATAGACTTTGTTTCCATTTTTTTTTCTTTCTCATAATTTTTCCTTTCCTTTCTTCTCCTTCCTCTTCCACTCCCACCACCCCTCCACCTTTGGACCTTTTCCTATTTCAAATTATCAATTATTCGAGGCCATACTCTTAAGTGAAATAAATAGGACACACATGTGTAAATACCAAATAGTATCTCTAGTGTGAGAAGCTGAAAGTGTAAATAAGGATGAAAATGATTAAAATGAGTAATTGATAATTTGTAATTATAATTTTATGTCATAGAAATAGTAGAAAAAGACAAGTTCTCAGTCCTGAACTTTTAGAAATATCATTGGGACATGAAAAAGTCAGTAGCAGATGGAAAAGGAGCAGATGAAAACTTTGAATAATGAAAGTTAAAATGAATTTCATTCTTAATAAAATGTGATTTCTAAAAGTATCAGTTTATGAATGAAGAAAAAAAAATAACCACTAGCTCCCTGAAATTCATTTGAGAATGATGAGATTGCTATAGACCTAAGAAAAGAAGATCTATATTCATTTTGAAGTCAATAAGTAATGGGAAATAGGTAATGACATTATTAAACAATGAAAAATATCTTTTATAATTGAATATAGATTTAATTTTTCAATGGAAAAGTAAGACCAATGGCATTATTAAAACAGTTTCAAAAGTAAGTAGGTTTTCAAAGTGAAGATATATTTTAGAGACATAAGAAGAGAAAGTTCTTTGTAAAAAGAAGCTATAAAATCTTTTTGAAATAATACAAATAGGAAAGTTTAATAGAAAGTTTTTGGTATTATCCAACCTTGATTGCCTCATGAAGAGGATCACTTGCACAAGTATCCTTTCTGTCCACCTCATTTGCCAGTAGATGACACACTGTGTCCTTGAAATGTTCATATTCTTCATAAAAGGGCAAGATATGCTGCAAAAACAAAATCACACTGACATCTCCATGGTTACATAACAACGAATCTCAGCCAGGATACATTGCCAGAGCAAGGGCTTCATTCAACAGAAACATGCAGAGGTCCAGACCCAGGCAAGGTCCACAAGTGTCATAGGCTGTGGTACCAAATGAAACACCAGCTATTTTTCATTTGCAGTTTAGTGTGGTGTTAAAAATACAGGGGTTTATAAAAATTAGGAGAATATAAATGATCCATGCATTCATTAAATAACCAATGTCCTCCGATTGCTTATTGTACCTTTTATGCCTTCTTGTGAATGTTTTAGATGTTCATTGTAATGTTAACCTCATCTTGCCTATCTTCTTTTTTAATCTAGTGAGATAATTAGTAGATAGGCTGATTTATAATTTAAAAGCTGCTTGGTACTTTGTTCTTTTCATAAAATGAATACAGACCTCACTGATATAAAGAACAAAAAATAATGAATTGTTGAAATACTTAAGAATTGTTATTAACAATAAAGATTCCTCTTAATGACTATAAATTGCATAAAGCAATAATTTTTTAATATTGACAAGAAACAAGAAGTATACAATTCACATAGTTGGCATAAAGTAACAAACTGAATCTGATACTGTGGGAAAATCGATTAGCTAATCAATATGTCTAACCAATATTATGTCAATCCTATAACACCTTCAGTATTGTTTGGGGAAACACATTTTTGCAAAAGAAGTGAATGTGATATTTGCTGATATTAAGGAAGCTAACAAATAAGAAACACTATCCTGATATTTTGGCCAATATATACCAGCTCTGTGCCTTAGTTTCCAGAGATCATAGTCAGGAAATTTGATCATTTATCCAAAGAAGTTTAAATCCATGTATGTCGGGCTGATAATGAGAAAAGCTGAAATACAAGGGTGTAATCATTCATGTATATATTTTCTACTACTTTTACATATATATGCATATATATTTAAAAGAAATATATACAGAAAAATGCTACATGTAGTGATTATAACTTTCTTCTCAAGTATAGGTTCTTTGAGGAAATGCTTTATAAAATACAAACTAACTTAAAACCTAAGTCTTACACAAATATTTGAGTTGCATACTGGTCTAAATAATGTCCACCTACTGTTTCCTATATACTCATTAGTAAGCCTTTGTAATTTTTATTCATTTGCTGTTGTGAATATAAACTGATTTATTAGAAGTTAATCTTCCTTGAGAAGTTTCACAGTTCTCCCAATATACTAAGCAACAACTGGATTCAGAATCAATGATATTAGCTAAACTTATGTTAGATATGATCAAAAATGCAGTAAAGGTTTACATTTAAAAAAATATTACCGCAAAAGACACATTACCATTAACCCTCTCAAAATACTCTCCCTTGAGTGAAATACACTTTTCCAATATTTCTTGCCATTTTCTGAGGCAGTTCTGGAAGAACTCTTTTATGTCTTTCATTGAACTGTTTTGGTTGCCTTGATGTCCTGAATTGGTTCAAAATGCTTACCTTGGTCATTTTGAATTTGGGGAAGAGTCAGAAGTTTCAGCGTGCCAGGTCCAGTAAATAAGATGGATGAGAAGATAGTCTAATTTTTTGTGTACCTACATTTCCATTGGATGGCATTCAACAGCAGCATTCACTGGATTTTTTCTCTTATTTTACAATGACACTCAAAAGACTTCCAGGACTGATTCAGAAAGTGCTAAAAGTGGTAGGAAAGTGTTTGAAGTGTGAAGGAGTATGTTGAGGGGGATTACTGGTAATATGTTCTGTTGTAATAAATATTTAAAATGTAAACATTCATATAAATTTCACACTTTGTATAAGACTGATGAATTATCAAAAATACTAAATTTTTTTACTTAAATTAGAAACATAATAATAAAAAAGGGTTGATCATGTATACTTTGCCTTAGAGTTGAGGTAATAATGTCATATTTTGTTTTTCCAATAGTATAGTAATAATATCATAATTTGTTTTTCTGTATTCCTTAGGTATTCTATGTAATAGGTGAATACATATCTAGATTGCAAATATGGTAATTCATACTTTCCTAAAATTTTACTTTACATGGTTATATTGGAAAATTTTTCCTCTTTGTACTATTTTTATTTGACATGTAAAAATGATAAATATTTAGGTGTACCATATGATGTTTTGATATATAACTTTGAAATTATCATAAACATGTCCCTCTCTTCAAACATTTGTTTATATTAAACATATCTATGTCCTCAAATATTTATCATTTCTTCATAGTGAACATAGTCTAAGTGATTTCTCCTTCTTCTTTTAAATGAACAGTATATTATTGTTACCTATAGTCACCATGTGATTCAATAGAACCCTAGAACTTATTTCACCTATTGAACTATAATTTAATTCACATACATCTAACTTGCTCCAAGTTTTCCCAACCCTCTATTATAACTAGAATCCAGAAATCACTCTTTTATTCCAAATTTTTAAGGTTCCAACTATTAAGGTTCTACATGTGAGTCTTTCTGCACCTAGCTTATTTCATTTAACATAATGCCCTTCAGTTCCATCAAAGTTGACACAAATTACAGTCATTATTATTTATGTCAGAATTGTATTCTATAGTACATATGTACCACCTTTTGTTTATCCATTTCTTTGTGTATCATTTGATGGATATCTAGGTTGCTTCCATTTCTTGGCCGTTGTGAATAGTGCTACAATAAAATGTCTCAATTGTTTTTATTTTTATTAGTGTGTTTGCAGTACATAAGATTACATTTTCCCTGAGGAATTGGTACATGTAAATAAAATATCTTAAATCTTTTTGTGTTCACTTCCTCTCCTTTCTCTTTTCCATTTCTTGGTTGCTTTCTATTTTCAAATATGTTGAAGAACATATTGATTTTGTTTCCTTTGAATGCTATCTAAGAATGAGATTGCAGGAAAATTTGGTAGTTCTATTTCCCATAATGGTCATACTAATTTACATTCATATCAAGAGCATATAAAGGTTTCCTTTACCCCAAAACTTCTATCAACAGTGTATAAAGGTTTGATTTACCCCAAAGCCTCACCAATATTTAGTATATTTTGTCTCTTTGATAGCAGATTGTTCTGGGACTGAAATGATAGTGCACTGTGGTTTTGTCTTTAATTTCCCTGATGATTAATGATGTTGAGCATTTTTTCATATATCTATTTATCATTTGTCTTCCTTTGAGAAAAGTCTATTAGAGGTAGTGTCTAAATTTTTAAAATTTTTATACGTCTTTATTTACAACTTGTTTAACAACTATACACTTTTTGCAGCCTTGAAAACACTTTTTGTACATGAATGGGAAAATATAGTTTGACTAAATCTTAACTTTATTCTTCATATACATATACATAGATTATATGCACATATATATATATATATATACACAATACCGTAACAAGTTGACAATCACCAAATTAAAGTGAAAAAGTGACACCAAAAGTAAATCCAAGATTTAAAAAAACTCGAAACACTAAAAATCCATCTTTTGATGGCAATTTGTAATTTTTCGTGATTTTAATTACATTTTTTATTTTTTTGCTGACATTCTCTAATGAGTCATTCACTTCAGAAAAATGATTGAGAAATACACCAGTTTCAAGAAACATCCTGATTTAATATGTGTTCTATGAAGACATGTATATTAGTTAAGGGAAATTTTCAATATGCTTGAAATTTTAAGAAGCCTTTTAATATAAATACAGGAAATTACGATACAAAATGACAATCAATGATTTGGGACATTTTAATTTTTAACAGTAATTTCTTGGTTTTTTATTAGTCTTAATTACTTATGATTCAAATGCACTAAAATGTCATTACTGTCACAAATTTTGCTGTTTACAAGTTCAGTATAACTGATAAATGCTTTGTAATCTAGAAAATAATTTCTGGGGTTATCATGTTTTGCAATTTTCCATATATCAACAGTTGCCTCCCATTGATAACACCCAGTTTTTGACTTTGGTAAAGTTCAGACATTTAATAATTTACCTTATTTTGATTAGTAAATTCAAAATATCAAAAATTTAGGCATATGTAGTGGAATTATTTCCCTATAGTATTTTTTAACTGTTCAGATGAGCTAGAAAGCACCTTGGTACATTGGATTTGGAGTTATGTTGATGATAGTCCCAGCTCCAAAGTCTTACACTCATGTCTTTATTATTGATTGTTCTGTGAATTGTTGGTTTCATTGCCCACTTTGCATTTTACCCTTTGCAGATGGTATTGCTAGGTACATTCTTATTTCCTATTGACTATAATTCTACAAATTTACTCTTTGTCATTATAATCCAAAAATGATGTCCACACAGGACTCTGAATTCCTCACTTCACAACTGAAAAATATAATACAGATCCAGAAACGTGGCACATAGTAGTGGGCACACATTTTTCTACCTGTTCTGGTATCTAATTTAAATCAGATTTTCTTTATTGCAATTGAGTTGAGTTCTTTATATATTCTGGATATTAAATCTTTGTCAGATACATATTTGCAAATGTTTTCTCCCTTTCTGTAGATTGTCTCTATTATTTCTTTCTCTGTGCAGAAGCTTTTTAGTGTGATGTAATCCTATTTGACTAATTTTTCTTTTATTTCTGTGCTTTTGGCATCCTATTTTTAAAAATAAAAAACTTGCTCATTCAAAACCTCTAAAGCATTTCCTCTATGGTTTCTTTTAGCAGTTTCTTATGTTAAGAGATACATGTTAATATCTAACATTTAAATTCTTCATTCATTTTGAGTTGAATTTTGTAATGGTGATAGGGGTCTAGTTTAATTCTTCTGTATGTCTTCCCAACAACATTTATTAAATATTGTCTTTTCCCTACTGTATGTGCCTAGCACCCTTGTCAAAAATCAGGTTAAGGTGTATGCATAGATTTTCTTCTAGTCTCTTTATTCTTTTCCATTGGTCTGTTATACCTGAATCCAGATATTCTGATTACTTTAGCTTTAAAGTATATTTTCCAGTCTGATACTCTTGCTCTTGCTCTGCCTCCTTTTTGTTCTTTTTGCCATGATTGCTTCAGGTATGTAAGTTTTTTGTGGTGCAACATGAATTTTAGGATGATTTTTTTAAATTTCTGTGAATAATGTCATCCATGTTTTGGTAGGGATTGCATTGAATCTGTAGATCAATTCGTGTAATGTGAGAATTTAAAGAGTATTTATTGTTCCAATCTTTGAACACAGGATATTTTTCCATTTTTAGCCTTCATTTTATTTTATTAAAAGAATTTTTTTTAGGGCCAGGGATTTAGCTCAGTGGTGCTGCCACCTGCCTCCCAAGCACAAGGTCCTGAGTTCAATCCCCAGTACCAAAAAAAATTTTTTTTTTTTGTATGGGCTGTCAAACGCAAGACCTTGCAGTTACAAGGCAGGCATTGTGCCACTCAGCTAAATCCCTGGCTGCCTTCATTTTAATTCATAAATATTTTATACATTTTGTTGTAGATATCTTTCTCAACTTTGGTTGAAGTTACTCCTAAGTATTTTATTTCTTTTTAGCTATCTTAATGGGATAGTTTTCTTTATTACTTTTTCCAAAAAATTACTAAGGCCTTTGACATACTATTGATTTTTGTATTCTACTACATTTCTGAATTCACTTATTTTTCTTTAGTCTCTATTTCATTTATTTCTTCACTTATATATATTATCATTTCTATTGTGTTAATTTTCAAGCTGATTTATTCTTGTTTTTCTAGTTCTTTGAGGCACAATGACAACTGTTTATTTGATATCTTTTGATATATGCTTGAATTACTATAAATTTCCCTCTTGGTATCTCTTGCTATATCTCATAGATTTTAAATGATTTTTTATTTATTTCAAGAACTTTCTAAAATTTTTCTTTCTCAATTTGTTTCTTAAACCCTTGTTTATGCACAAGTAAGGTTTTCATTTTCCATGTATTTATATACTTCCCAGAGATTTGCTTATTTATTTTTATTTTACTGTGATCAGAAAAGATAGTGCATATAATTTTAATGTTGTTAGAAAATGAGACTTGTAGCTTATCATACGATTTATACTGGAGAAATTTTCATATGCTGATGAGAAAATGGCTATTCAACCACTGTTTAATTCAATATTTTATATATGATGATTACGGTCATTTGATCTAGAGTCCATTTTAATTTTGCTGGTTCTTTTTTGATTTTCTATCTCAATGATCTGTCCATTCAAAAAAGTGAAGAAATCCAGTCCCTTACTGATATTTTATTGGAATCTCTCTTTCTCTTTGTGTATATGTGTGATATATGCTTTGTACTGTGTAGGGTCATATTTACATTTGAAATGATATCGTTGAGTTTATATAAAAACACCCTCATTTCTTTTTACTCTTTTGATTCTCTTTAGAGTGTCTGTTTTCTCTGATGCAATTATGGCTACTCCTCTTTCTTTTCCATTCCATTTGCATGGGCTTATTCCATCCCTTCATTTTAAGCCTATGTTTACCTTTGAGATGCAGAGATTTTCCTGTGAGATTATATGGTTTTCCTTGCTTCTCATTCATTTGTTCATTATATGTCTTTTAGAGAATTTCTGCATTTATGATTAAGGGACTTACCAATAAGGAAAGAGAAGTTTAAACCATTTCTTTATTGCACTTTAGTTTTATTGTAATTTATTATAGTTTCGTGCTTTCTTTTACTGTCTGCTAATTTTCCTTTGTCATTAAGTAATTTATTGCAGTATTGTATCTTGTTTCCTTGTTTATTATTTTTGGTGGGTGGGTTATAAATTTTTACGTTGTGGTTTACATGAAGCTTACAAAATATTTTTATTATGAAAAATTTTTAAGTGATTATAAAACATTGATAGTGAAGAGAGGAAAAGAAACAAAAAAGAGGAAAAAAACTATAATGATACATACTTTCATTCCATTCTTTCCCCATTTTGAATTTTGTTGTCCTATTTTATAATTTTTTATATTTCTTACTTCTTAACATATTAATATGATTATTGTTTTCTTTTGATTTTCATTCTTGTTTCAGAAAACATGGCTTATTCATCCTGTTAAAAATATATGAGCATTCTGAATTTCTCTTTATAGTCTTACCAGTGAGTTTTATACCTTTCCTCCTTCTCTTCTCACTCTTTATTATGTCTTTCAGTTTGAAAAAAATCCCTTTTAGCATTCATCACAGGGCAGCTCTGGTGATGAAAATTCTCTCAGCTTTCTTTTATTTAGAAACGTCATTATCTCTCCTTCCTCTCTAAAGGATAGATTTGTTGTGTAAGTATTCTTGACCAGCAGTCCTCTCAGTTATTTTATTCTGTATGTTTTCTCTTGAGAAGTCTACTATTACACAAATTAAAACATGCTTGTGTTATTCGTTTGTTTTTTTTCTCGCTGTTTTGGGAGTCTTTTTTTTCTCTATACACTTTGAAAGATTGTTTATAATATACTTTAGGATAAAGATCTTTGAGTTTAATCTGCCCTTTGATCTTTATCGCCTCATAACTGATTATCTGTGTTCTTCTCTAGGTTTGGAAAGTTTTTTGTATGATTTCTTTTTAAAAACTTTTTACCCCTTTGGCTTTCTCAAGTTCCTTTTGATCTCCAATAACTTCAATATTTGGTCTTTTAATGCCATTCCAAAGTTCCCAAAAGCTTTATTAATTTATCTTCAGTTTTCTTCATTGTCCCTTGTGTATTTGCAAATACCCTGTCTGTAAATACACTAATTTTGTTTCCTGTTTGATTTATACTATTGCTATATTTTGCCTAATTTTAAATTTTTCAGATCAAGGATCTCTGATTGCTTTAAATTACTTCCATTTCCCTGTTATATTTTTCTGATGGGATAACTGAATTATTTCTCTAGATTTTCATGAAGATTCTTGAGTTTCTTCAAAAGAGTTATTTGAATTCTCTAAGAATTCTTACGTATGAATTCCTACATGCCCAGTGTATACACCATTGAATTTTTTTCATTAGATAAATTCATGCTTTCCCCAAAGTTCTTGATGCTTGCTATTATATAGTGTAATATATATATATTAAAAAATTCAGTATTGATTCCAATCTTCATACTCTCACAGCTTTTGTTTTGTTTTGTTTGGGCTGTCCTTCCAAAAATTTTAAACTCCCTTCTATTTTCTCTGAGCCTGTGGACACTTCTGCTGTTTCAGATTCTGTGTCCAGGTTTGGGACGAAACCATTGTTTGTTTGTTGTCTCTGTTTTGGCACTAATGTATACCTCAAATTCAACATTGTTGCACATTTTCACATGGTGGGTTATTTAGCATGAACTGGTTGAGTACCTAAAAAGAGTAGTCCATTCTTGCAAGCCTACACTAGGGACTGAGTGAGCTCAGACACTCACTGGCCTGTGGTCAACCACTGGGATTCTGCCTAGTCCTGTACCTTACTGTGAAGGAACTACCACAGGAATCTGTGCAACAAATTGGTGCTTACCTTCTTTTTCTTCCCCTAAATATACGATGACTTTTGTTGTATTTCCTGGAGCTGAGCAATGAATTGGGGTAGTACTGTGATAACCAGTACTTCAAAGTGAGGTCACACCTCATGCCCATCACCTTTTGAGACTAGTACACCACAGGGGCAGGCAAACACTCCATGTTGCAATGCACTGCCTGATGTGTGAACAAGTTATAGACAGAGATTGGTCAAATAGCCATAATCAATCAGCCTGAGATGATGATGGAAAGAGCCTTACTTCTCTACCTTGTACTTACATGGATCCAGAGGCACCAGTTAGGGGTGGCTTATAAGCAGAACACATGTGGCTCTTCCCAGTTGTTAGGTTTTACTAGCCTGACTCTAATTTCCAAGGCAAAGCCCTGTGCTTACTGTGTCCTCTGACTAGTGGATGGAATCTTTCACCATGCTTTGCTTCCTAGGAGTAAGAAAGATAGTGGAAGCCCTTGGGCACCAAGCCTGATTCTAAGTTAGACTGCAACTAAGTTTCACAGCCAAAAGGACCTATGCAATCTTGGGTTTGTGAATTAAGTCCATACAATAGCTGGTATTCCTGCAGGCTGAAACCTGTTTCTATTCTATCAAACTGCATCTTTTCTTGGTGCTGCTGCAGGAATAGAGGCTCCATCTGTGAGCACTGGTTTCGGCTTAGGGCCCTTTCTGCCTCTTTCTCGTGCTGCATGTCACTCTGACTGATCTTACACTGAGTTCCGAAGCTAAGTCCTTCACTCACTTTCCTGCACCACACTGGAGGTTGAAGTACTGTTCCATGCTAAGCTGCCTGAGGTTGGGGGTTGGTGGTGGAGGTGGCAGGTCTTTGGCCAGTGTGGGTCCAGATGCTCAGTCCCTAGACAGTGACCTGGGGACAGGGCCTTTGGGGCTATGGTCAGCACTGGATTTCACCATGCTGAAGGCTGATACTGCACTTCAACTTTGAAATTTATACTTCATTTTCTCTTCTACCTACAGGCAGGAGGCCTCTCTTCTTGCTTTACTGGTTAGAGCTAAAGAAGAAATGACATAAGTAATTCATCCCGTTTTTTCTTCTTCAATGCACCTTTTCTTATACTAAACTGGGAACTGTAGTCTCTTACCTAGTTTCTTTTTTTTTTTCCTTAAATTCTTTTACTGATACATTTTAGGTATACAATATGTTTACATTTATCATTGGGTGCTTATACCTGTACATGATGTGTTTTGATTCTTATTTTTTCCCATTACCTGTGCGTCCTTCACTCCCTCCACCCTTCCCTATTTACATAGACTTCATTTCCACTTTTTTTTCTTTTCTCATAATTTTTCCTTTCCCTTCTTTCCTTTCCTCTTCCCCTCCAACCACCCCTGCCCCTTTGAAGCTTTTCTTCCTATATCAAATTATCAATTATTCATTTTAATAATTTTAATCCTTATTTACACTTTCAGTTTCTCACACTAGAGAAACTATTCCGTATTTACACATGTGTGTCCTATTCATTTAACTTAAGAGTATGGCCTCAATATGAATCAATTTAGTTATAAAAGTCTCTGGTTTCTCATTCTTTATGGATGAGTAGGACTCCATTTTACAAAAAAAAAAAACCCACATCTTATTTATCCAGTTTCCAGTTGAGGGGCACTTGGGCTGTTTCCAAGCTTTAGCTATTGCAAACTGCCACTATAAACATGGGTGCACATATATCACTGTAGTATGATTCTTTTAATTCTTTTTGGAAGATACCTGGCAGGGGAATAGCTGGGTCAAATGGGACCTCTAGCCCTAGTTCTTTGAGGTATCTCCATACTGATTTCCACAGTGGTTGCACCAGTCTGCACTCCCACCAACAATGAAGAAGGGTTCCTTTCTCCCCACAACCCCACCAGCATTTGTTATTGAATGATTCCTTGATAGTAGCCATTCTTTCTGGGGTGAGGTGTAATCTCAGTATTGTTTTCATCTGCATCTCTCAAATGACCAGTGATGTTGAACAATTTTTCATATATTTATTTTCTTCTTTTACTTCTTTGTCTGAGAAATGTCTGTCCATTTCAGATGTCCATTTTTGAATTGGGTCTTTGAATTTGGGGAGTCTGATTTTTTTCATTTCTTTATATATTCTTGATAGTAGACCTTTGACTGAGCTATAGCTACTAAATATTTCTTCCCACATTGTAGGTTGTCTCTTAGCTCTGTTGGTAGTTTCTCTTATAGTGCAGAAGTTTTTTAATATGATGAGATCCCAGTTGTTGATTCTTTGTGCTAGCTCCTATGCTACTGAAAATTTGTTCATAAAATCTTTTCCTATGCCAATGTCATCAAGAGTTGTACCTAACTTATCTTCCAGTAAGTTTAGTGTTTCTGTCTTAATATTTAGATCTTTGATCCACTTTGATCTTATTTTAGTGCATGGTGATAAGTATGGGTATAGTTTTAATCTTTGCAAGGTTGAAATCCAGTTTTTCCAACACCATTTATTAAATAGGCTATCTTTCCTCCAATGAGGGTGGTTGGCTCCTTTGTCAAAGATGGGGTGGCTGATTATGTCTGGAGTTGTTTCTGCATCTTCTAATCTATTCCACTGAACCTCAGGTCTGTTTCTTTGCCAGCATCATGATGTTTTTATCACAGTAGCTTTGTGATACCCCCAGCCATGTGTCTGTTGCCTAGAATTGCTTTTGCTAATCTAGGTCTCTTCTAATTCCAAATGAGTTTTTGGATTGTTTTCTCTATTTCTGAGAAATAATATTGCTGAAATTTCAATCAGCATTGCATTAAATCTGTATATTATTTTTGGAAGTATGACCATTTTCACTATATTGTTTCTTCCTGCCCAGGAACAAGGGATGTCTTTCCATTTTCTTATATCTTCCTTGATCTCATTTTTCAAAATGCTATAGTTTTCACTGTAGAGGTCTTTTTCATCCTTTGTTAGATTGATTCCTAGATATTTCATTTTTTTGGATGCTATTGTAAAAGGAATTTTTTCCCTAATTTCTCTTTCAATGAGCCTGTTATTTGTGTATAAGAAGGCTATGGTTTTTTGAGTGTTGACCTTGTATTCAGCTACTCTACTAAATCTGTCAATTAAGTCTAGAAGACTTTTGGCCAATTTTGGGGGGTCTTCTATGTAAAGTATCATATCATCAGCAAACAATGACAGTTTAACTTCTTCCTTTCCTATCTTTATTCCTTTCTTTTCTTTCTTTTCTAATTGCTGTGGATAATGTTTCCAGAATTATATTGAACAGGAGGGGTGATAGTGAGTATCCTTGTCTTTTTCCTGATTTGGGCACGAAAGTTTTCAGTTTTTGACCATTTAGAATGATGTTGGCTGTTGGTTTTTCATAGAAAACCTTAATCAGGTTGAGATAAAGACTTTCTATTCCAATCTTCTGCAGGGTTTTTCTCATGAATGGGTGTTGAATTTTATGGAATGATTTTTCTGCATCTATTGAGGTGATAATATGGTTTTTGTCCTTGGCTCTTTTAATATAGTGTATTACATTTATTGATTTGCATATGTTGAACCATCCTTGCATCCCTTGGGATAAATCCAACTTGGTCAGCATGTATGATCTTCTTGATGACCCTCTGTATTTTTTGCCCATATCTTAGTGAGGGTTTTTGCATCTATGTTCATTAGGGAGATTGGCCTGTAGTTCTCTTTTTGGGTTGGATCTTTTCACCTAGTTTATTGAACTCTTGTGAATGTGGTTTTTTTATCAATAGCTGTTAAGATTTCTGTCTCTTTGGAAATATAGTCACTAGAGGAAATACCTTCTTGTTTTGCCCAAGGTTCATATATTTTGAATTTTAGTGTTAATTTTAAAATAATATAACCAATTAGATAAAGAGATACTAAATTTTAATTTGGATATTTTAATGTGTATGTTTGTTTTTTTGGAAATGAACATGGGTATGAATGTTACAACCTATAATTTGAAAAATTCTCCCCATGACTTTATTCCTCACTTAACTTCCAACTTGCACATGTTCTCATAAAACTTGAAAGATATTTAATGCTCTCTGATTTTCTTAAGCAGTCTGTTGTCTTTTAATAAAAAATACTATATTTATATATACATATGTACATATTCATTTGCTCAGCAAATATTTATGAACAAACTCCACTACTGAGAATAATTTCTGGAGTGGGGTTACAATTTTGAACAAAACAGAGTTTCTACTCTTAAATAACTCAACTTTCATTGAAAAGATAAACAGTAATCAGATAAGTATATAAGGTAACTTGAAACTTAATATGCAATAACTACCATTCTCTCTAGAAGAAAAATGTGAGATCAGAGCACTAGATAATAATTGAAAATTGTGAAAGAGATTATGCCTTTTATATACAGAGTAGTCCAGAAAATTCTTTCTATTAATGTTATGTGAAAGCAGAAAAAATGTGAAAAAGTGAAGTTTTCAGTGACCTAAGCCAAAGGTAAAGATCAGAAAGAAATATAATCCTTTAGAAGAATGGTTAGAAAAATCATGTTTATATGATGCATAAAGAATTATTTGACAATTTTTATACAAAATACAAATATTTAGAATATTTACACTTTTCATTAGAAAATAGTGTAGTAGTCATTTAAAAATCATCTTTGTTATTTCCTCACATGATTTTAAGTTTTGGATTGTGAAGTGTTTATCTTACTGCATCAAAACACAAAAGTTAAACAAAAATAAGTTTTACAGAAAATTTGGTTAATTTACATTTTCACGATGATTGTTTGGTTCTTCATTTCACTGCATTTTAGCCAGTGTTAATTGCTATTGAGTGCTATTTTTTTCTGCTTTACATGGTTGTTGATATGAAAGTCATAAAATGAATCATTGCACTTTTTTTTCTGATTACTAATCATGTTACTTTACTTTTATAAGTTGCCTGTGTTTTGAAAAATTTTCAAAAGTTTATTTTTAAAGTAAAGCTTGATTAAATTTTATATTTTTATAATTTATGACCCATTTTTATTTAATATAAACAGTTAAACATTAATAGTCCTTTATTTATATATCACTTTCTTGAATTTTTTTCCTTAAATTCACTCAAAATTTTGTCCACATTCTTTAGTCAAATAATTATTTTTTTCTATAGTTTGCCCTAACTTTATTTCAATATGTTAATTTTTGCAAGACTATAATTTTCTCCATGGAAATAATAAAACAGGATATTCATCTTTATTTTTTTGATCAGATGAATTTTCTTAGTGGCTCTTACACAACTATACAGTCTTTTCCTTATTGATGTATTAGGCTTTCATGCTTTATCTTTCATTTGCTACCTTTTGACATGTTAGATCCTATTTCTAAGTAATCTTACTTTTTTTTTTTTTTTTTTGAATGAGGTACTAGGGACCCATGTCTTCACCACTGATCTGCATTCTCAGTGTTCATTTATTTTATTATTTTATTTTAGTGGTGATTGAATTCAGAACCTTGGCACTGAGTTATATCCCCAGATCTTTTTACTTTTTTATTTTGAGACAAGTTCTGATTAATTTGCTAAGTTGCTCAGGTGGGGTTGAATTTACTATTCTCCTTCCTGAGTTTCCCAGGAGTGCTAGGATTACAAATATGCACACTACATCTGGCTAAAAATTATTTCTTTTTTATTGATTTGTCTATTGATCATTTTTAAATAACCAAGATATATTATTAGTTTTAGCTTTAAGTAGCATTATATAAATATAAAACTATCAGGACCCTATATTTTGTTAGTTTTATTATCTTTCAAAAATTTCCTTGCAAAACATATGTGGTCTTCTACAGGACCCCTGTGCTTTAATATATTTTCCTTTTCTGGGATTTTCTTACTTCATCCATTGGTATCTTCATATAATTGCTACGATTGCATCTCCAAAATGCAAATTAACACTGTTGTTTACTTGTCTTCAACTCTTGAGCTCTCTGTGTTAATTTTTTGCTTCAATATGGATCCCCAGCAATTCTTCTCCCTGGGATTCAAATAACACAGACATTCCATCCTTAAGTGTACTCCCAGATCAAGTTAGCATTTCTTCTTTTTCCTTTCCCCTGTCCCTTCTATTTCCCCTTCCCCTTTGCCCCTTCTCTTCCTATTTCACGTTATCTATTATAAATTTTAGTCCTTATTTACAATTTCAGTTTCTCACATCATAGAAATTCTTCAGTATTTAAACGTGTGTCTTATTTATTTCACTTAAAAGTATTGCCTCAATGTGCATCCATTTAGCTATAAATGTCTCTAATTTCTCATTTTTTATGGCTGAGTAGTACTCCATTTTAGGAAAAAACCACATCTTCTTTATCCAGTCTCCAGTTGATGTGCAACTGGGCTGCTTTCACATTTCAGCTTTTAAAAATTGTGCTGCTAGTCCAGGGATTTAGCTCAGTGTTTCTGGCACCTGCCTCACAAGCCTGAGGTCCCGAGTTCAATCCCTGGTACCTAAAAAAGAAAAGTTGTGCTGCTATGAACATGGGTGCACATATATCACTGTGGTATGATTGTTTTAATTCTTTGGGGAAGATACCCAGTAGGGGAATAGCGGGGTCAAATGGGATTTTTCAGTCCTAGTTTTTTGAGGTATCTCCATACTGATTTCCATAGTGGTTCCACCAATCTACACTCCCACCAGCAGTGGAGTTGTGTTCTTCTTTCCCCACAGTGCTGCCAGCATTTGTTGTTTGTTGATTTCATGATAGCAGCCATTCTTTGTGGGATGAGGTAGAATCTCAGCATTGTTTTCATTTCCATCTCTCGAATGACCAGTGATGTTGAACATTTTTTCATATGTCTATTTGCTATTTCTACTTCTTTGTCTGAGAAATGTCTGTTCATTTCAGATGCCCATTTTTGGATTTGATATTTAAATTTGGGAGGTCTGATTTTTTAAGTTCTTTATAGATTCTAGTTAGTAGAATTTTTTCTAAGGAACAACAGGTGGAAATTTTTTCCCACATTGTGGGTTGTCTCTTCCGAAGACATTATCCACACTGTCGGTGGTTTCTCTTGCTGTGCAGAAGCTTTTTAATAAGAAGAGATCCCACCTGTTCATTGTTTGTGCTAGTTCACAGGCAACTGAGGTTTTGTTCATAAAATCTTTTCCTACACCAATGTCTTCAAGAGTTCTACCTAACTTCTGTTCCAGCTGGTTCAGCGTTTCTGTCTTAATATTTAGATCTTTAATCCATTTTGATTTTAGTTTAGTGCATGGTGAGAGATATAGGTCTAGTTTTAATTTTTGATAAGTTAAAACCCAGTTTTTTCAGCACCATTTATTAAAGAGGCTCTATTTCCTCCAACGAGGGTGGTTGGCTCCTTTGTCAAAGATGAGGTGGCTGAGTGTGTCTGGAGTTGTTTCTGAATCTTCTAATCTGTTCCACTGGTCCTCAGGTCCATTTCTTTGCCAGTACCATGCTGTTCTTATCACAGTAGCTTTGGGAATTGTGATAACCCCTACCGTGTCTTTATTGCCTAGTATTGCTTTTGCTATTCTAGGTTTCTTTTTGTTCCAAATGAATTTTTGGATTGTTTTTTTCTAGTTCTGTAAAGTATCCTGCTGGGATTTCAATTGGGATTGCATTGAATCTATACAGCAGTTTTGGAAGTATGATCATTTTCACTATATTGATTCTTCCTACCCAAGAGCAAGGGATGCCTTTCCGTTTTCTGATATCATCTTCAATCTCTCTTTTCAGAGTTTTATAGTTGTCAGAGCAGAGGTCTTTGATTTCTTTTGTTAGGTTAAATCCTAGGTATTTCAACTGTTGAATGCTATTGTGAAAGGAATTGTCTGCCCTATTTCTCTCTCAGTGTGTCTGGTGTTCTTGTAGAGGAAAGCAATTGATATTTGTGTGCTGATCTTGTATCCAGCTACTTTACTGAATTTGTCTATTAAGTCTAGAAGACTTTTGGTGGAGTTCTTGGAGTTTTCTTTATAGAGTATCATGTCATCTGCAAATAATGGCAATTTGACTTTTTCATTTCCTATCTTTATTCCTTTTATTTATTTCTCTTGTCCAATTGCTGTGGCTAATGTTTCCAAAACTATATTGAACAGGAGTGGTGATGGTGGACATCCTTGTCTTGTTCCTGATTTTAGTGTGAATGACTTCAGTTTTTGAGCATTTAGTATGATATTGGCTGTTGGCTTTTCATAGATGGCTCTTATCAGATTGAGATAGAGACTGTCTGTTCCAATTTTTTGTGGGGTTTTTATCATAATTGCATGTTGGATTTTGTCAAATGCTTTTTCTCCATCTATTGAGAAGGAAATGGAATTAACATGAGAAAATTTAAAAAATGGAAACAAAGTCTTTGTAAATAGGGAGGGATGGAGGGTTTGAAGGTAGGGTAGGGGAATGGGGAAAAAATATTAACCAAGACAGAGTTATGTAAAGGTGCGAATTTTCAATGATGAATGTCATTATATTGTATACCTAAAAATGTACCAATAAAATTAATTTTTTAAAAAACACTTCTTCCTTTTAAAAATAATTTCTTGAATGTTGGACTATATAAATTTATTCGTTATTTTACTTATTTTATATAACATAAGAAGGTTCAGCATATTGTTAAATAAAATTTATAGTTGGTGTGTTCTCTTTTATAGTTTTGGAATTTAGGGGTATAAGTAAGGATTATAGACACTTGGTCATTTTGTTAACCAACAAAGGAACTCCATACCTCCATGTGGCAGGAAAATTTTTAGTCTTATATGGTCTTGGCTAGAATGAATATAGAAGTCATCTCTCTGAAAGAGGAATCAAAACCACAATTTAAATGTGTGCTATTGAGATTTAATTGGTCAACATGAGGTTTGATTCCCCTAGGTCCAATACACTGACCCCAGCCTTATTGTCCAGGCGAGGACCTATGGAAAGCTCAGTAAACTTTTCTCAGGAAATTGTGAGACCTTAAACTCAGGAAGAAGCTTAGATCACTTACTGTTTGAGGTTTTTTACCCTACCCAGCTGTTGATCTCCCAGTTCCAGTTCATATCAAACTAATTGCCTACTCTTTCATAACATAAATTGAACATAAATTGAAAAAATGTCCCTGCATATTAAATAGTTATTGCTAAGCGTGTTGGTATATGCCTGTAATCACAGCACTCTATGAGGCTAAAGCAGGAAAATCACAAACTTGAGCTCTGCTTGAGCAACTCAGTGACTTATTGAGACAAAGAAAAGAAAAGAAAAGAAGAGAGGAGAAGAGAGAAGAGGAGAGGAGAGAAGAGAAGAGAAGAGAAGAGAAGAGAAGAGAAGAGAAGAGAAGAGAAGAGAAGAGAAGAGAAGAGGAGACTGAGGATGTAGCTCAGTGCAAAGGCAATAGGTTCAGTCTCCAGGACCTGAGAACACATACACCTGCACACAAACATGTGTACACACAGGTCATGAAGTACCAATAATAAAACATAATAATAACCTAATAAACATAATAATAACCATAATAAAAACCTAAAACTTCAAAAGGGAAATATTCCCAAAGTATAGAAATTAGTATGGCATCAGATTTCTCTACATTATTTTATGCAAGAAAAGTACTTGACAATATATAGCCAAACTGTCAATCAAGGGTGAAGGTCAAATAAATACAATTGAATACATTTTCAGATGTACAAAATCTCAAGCAACTTGCCACTGTTAATGTAGTCATTATGTATTGCAAATATGTACAAATAAAAATATTTTTAAATCTCTAAATACATCTACATTGCAAATCATATTTAAAAGTAAGGAAGTCATTGGGAAATAAGCTTATTCAAAATAAGGGTCAAAATGAGTGATTTGAAAAGAGTTAATTCAACTCAGATTTTGGACAAAACTTATGCAACAGACTATGTAGTTCTGTATCAAAGAATAAATAGAAAAGACAAAAGTTATTCCTGGGATAAATGGTTAATGGAGTAAATGAAAATATAACTAATAATCACAAATTTTAATTTCTAGTATATCAGCTGACTCAACCATGAAAATATTTTCTTAATTATAAAATGTAAATAGCACTGATACAAACAAATATTATGCTATAAATCTACCAAAGGTTAAGAGAGAAAAAGTGATAATAGAAGTGTGGCTGAGCTATCAAAATAAGAGACAATATATGTCCAAAAATAATAATATTTAGTTATGAAGTATTTAGAAATACAAGCTAAATATGGGAAGAAGCATTCAGAACAGTTGACAGTTTTTCCTTCTGAGAACAGGATTACAGATGGGTTTGGGAGATTCAAGACTTTATTTCATTATATGTCATATAACAACATTTAAATTTAAAATGTGTGTAGATTTACTTTGAATAAAATGACTAATTAGAAATTAAAAAGTAATATGAAAATAAAGAATTTAGAATTATAAAACACTTGTAAATTAGGATCAATAAAACAAGTATTAAATTATAATTTGGGAAAAGTAGGAAATAGTGATTCTATGGTTATTCGTGATGGTTACTCATACTGATGATGGAAAAATTAGTAATGACATTAAAACTATGAAAATTATAAGCCCTGTGTTGAGCTAGACTTTAAATATCATTTTTAGTTTGATACTTCATAGGCAGACAAGTGTTTTATTCTAAGGAAGGAAAAAATGGTATCACCTGATAAGTGTCTTAACAGAAATAAAGTTTCAAATTACATATTATATTATATATATCAATTACCTTGGGTGGTGATAAAATACAAAACCTTTGTGCATTCCACTTTTTCATAGATGTTTAATGTGATCCAACCTTTTGATATCACAATTGCCATAAATTTGAGTATTTTAGAACTGATTGTGTTTTTCTACAAAGAGTTTTAGAGCTTGATTTATTTTTTATCCTTTATTAAATCATACCTGGGGTTACTTTTGGAAGCTACATAGTGCTCCTCAAACTGTGATTCAAATCCTCCCTGGTTTCCTGGGTATTAGATTTAGTATGATGATTCCTGTTTGATTAGAACGTCATTTGCCTTAGGAATCATCTGTTATCTTTGTTGTGCACAGTAATTAAAATTAATCACATTCTTCCTCTTCATGATCTTGAGATTTAAAATAAAATATGCTGGAGGCTTGGGATTCTCTCTGAGAGAAGTTCTCATTACTACATTTCTCTTTGAGAATATAAGATATATTTTTAGGGACAATACAAACTTTTCAATTAACAGAAAGGGTGATAGTAAACTCTGTGTGTTTTCTTATGTTAATCATAGGCTTAAGTTCTGGAACCGAAAAGCAAGTATTATAGAAAGAAATGTCTTATATGTCAAAGTTTATCTAATAATGTAATATACATTTAAATTTACTATATGAAAATGCAAATTGTTGTTTACTTAAATTAGACTGCTCTTAAATTAGATATATATGGAGCTAGGAGTTTTTGAGAATATTCCATCTTGGATACCAAAACATTATTAAATCCAATGCTAATCTCTTATTGCAACTTAAGATATTTTTATCTTTGTAAAGGCAACAGAACAATTATGCTCATACAGGGACAACACAATATATTTAAAAACTGTAGAATTTTGATATATAATCATGTTAAGTGGTGTAGAAAACCATGCACAATGGCTGTGGTATGACTCTAGCCAGTAATTCCTTATCCCCATGGTACCAAACAAACCCTTATAAATTGGCTGCTAAGGATGTCCCTCTCCATTGAGTATTCTTTTTTTATTTCTTAATTTTATACCTAAAATTTCTCTTGTATATATAACTTTTTCTATTTTTTCCATTGGTATCTACTATTGCCCATGGCATATGAGAGAAATTCAAAATTCTACTGTATTAATTTACTTAAGTTTAACCAATTAAAAGAATATTAAAATCTTACTAAAATTATTATGTCTAAAAATTATTGTGTCTCTTATTATTCAAACTGAAGATTTTTAGAAAGGCTTTGCCTTTGAAAACTTAATATTTACCAATATACTTCACCTTATTGTAGAGAAAATTTTCTTTTTATTGTTTCTAATGTGTGTTATATGATCTAAACTCATACAGAGAAATACTGATGTTAATAATTCATGGTTACTTTTAGCTAATAAGTACCGAAAATGGTGTTATTCACTTCTTAGGCACAGCATTAGTTAAGTAATATTTTAACTCAATTATACAGACAAAAAATATTAGATACAGAAAGATTTAGTGACTACACCCCATCACTCAGACCTGTGTCACCTGATTTACAGCCTGTTTTAAGTGTCACTATACCATCACAGTACTTTTAAACAAAACAAAACCTTACAACAAACAAAGCCCCATGAATCAGGCCAGAAATCATATATCAGGATTTCCTAATTGTCTGTCCTTCACATTTGGAAATTGGCCTGTACTTTGACATTTCACATTTCACAGATCTTGTCCTCTGCTGTGCCTTAGCGACTTACTGGATACACTGGACACATGTGATGTTATGTATCTTGACCCACCTCTCCACTGTGTTCATTTCTAACCAGTACATCTTAATTGTAAAATTTACTACTGCTAGAACTCTACCTTTAAAGTTTGATGGGCTCCCTAGGACTAACAAGACATTTATTGATTCAGAATCATTGTGGTATAGAGGAATTTGGACACATAGGAACTTCTGAGATACGTACTAAGTCAGAGGGTAGCTACATGAGGTGAGAGTCACTAGCAAGTAGAATCCATCCTTGAATGGATAGTGAACTGGTAAAATACAGAAAATGGAAAAGAAAGTGGAGAAACATCATTTCGTCACTAGGATACAACCCCAAATCCACAATAATAATAACAAACCAATTTCCTGCTTACAGGGGTGGTCTGGAAACCTAGCCATAGTGTAAAATGCACAAAGCTTGCAGAGGAAAAAGGTAGGGCTAGGGTCACTACTGGGCACTCACCCCACAAGCCATTATCCACAGTGTAGGCAGTGCTAGGTGACCCATGTCTCTGTCTTGGGCCATGGGGGGGAAACAAGTGCTAAAGATCAGATCAGATATTGGTACAGTTGGGCTCTCTGGGCATCAGGGATGGAGTGAAGCAGCCTGCATTAACTGAGAATACATCCTAACCCTAGATGTAACTAGAATCTTGAAAGTCTGGACAAGCGACACAAGGCAACTGAGAGTTCCAGAGATAGAGTGAGAAAGACAGAAGGTACTCTTTTGTAAGTTCATGGTTGGCTGAGAAACCCTGGCTAAAACTCACTAGAGGCTCCCAAATACAGCAGAATAAAGTAAAGAGGGGTGAGAATTTGGCAGTGTTACAGGCCCATCTTCTAAATCTGCCTGAGGTCAGTACAATAAGGAAACTCACTATTTCTGTAGCTACCAAGTCAGTTTTTCTGTTCCCTTTACAATTTCTTTTTCACATTTTTTGTATCAACAATTTGAAACATAGTCTTAATTCATCCCTTCATTGAACTCGTTCTTTTCAAGATTGCCAATCATCTCAACATTGTTAAATCATGCCTATTTTCAGTTTTCATCTTATGTGGTCAAAGGCAGTTAATATAATTGCTTATTGAAGTTTTAGGGGGGTAAGGGACATTCTTCTACTACAAATTTATTTTTACTTCATAAGTCATTTCTCCTCAGTTCCTTTTGCTAATTCTATACATGTCCTTGATTTTGTATGGTTTATTTACTAGAGCTAAAGTTTTGTAGTAGTTGTGTTTTCAAACAACATTCTCTTTATTCTTTCATAATGATATGTTGTTTCATATAGTAAAAATCACTTATGCACAAAAGACTTCCAAATATGTCTCTAGCTCTTCTTTTTCTCTATACTCCTGATGTATATGTGCAACTACTTTCATTCACACTTGTACATCTAATAGCCTCTCAAACCTGACATACTAAATCCAGGCTGTCCCTCTTTTTATTCTGAGCTGCTCTTCTAGTCTTTTCCTTTCTGTTGAATTTCAATTCCTTTCAGAAATATCCACAAAATAATGTTGAAATATCTCATGACCCTTCTTATTTCTCACACTCCATAACCAATCTTCCATCAAAAATTTGCCTTCAAAATCAGTTAATAACACTAAACTCTAATTCTATTACTTTCATCTATGTGTTCAAACTACTATCATCTTACTATCTATTCTATGGTCATAGGATTGCATTTAATATGTAAATGTAAGTTTGTCAAATTTTCAATATTCTCTAATGAGTTTCCACATAATAAAAAGCAAATATAAGTACAATGAGACACATTATCCTGCATAAATAGGACACTGGCTATGATAGTTAACTGGGATGTCACCTTGAATAAGTAATGCCTATCTGATTAGTTTAGCACAGTTCTGAGTGCGTCTGGATGATAGATTTTAAAGGAAGTACCCATCCTGGGTGTGGGTGGCACCAACCAAAAGACTGGTAGGTAGATGGAATAAAATAGGAAAGAAGAAGGAAGTCTGGCTTCTGCTTCTCCAGTATTTGCCATCACACTGGGACATCTGTCTCCAGCCTTCCAGTGCATATGTATCCGCTTCTAATGAGATCCTCAGGCTTCCTGATACAGGAGACTCCACAGTAAAGAGACTCTGTAGGAAACAGAGAGAGAAGGGAGGAACAAGAAGAGAGCTATACCCTTCCAAGGCATACAGAGAGACCCACATTTTCTGACCAGGCCTCACCTCCTAACAGCATATTCAGCCACAAAATCATCAGCAAATTCAAGCATAGGACCCTAATGATGCAATTACCTTATAAAAGCCCCACTTTTGAATGTATGAGGCTTTGAGATGTCCCAGGCCTAACCCATAACTACTACCTTGTACTCCAGATGCATTTTTACTTTACAGGATTCATTATTACCTTATCTTTGCCTAATGTATGTTTTACTTTTCCATTAATTTACTATTTAGCTCATGAATATGTGACAATGAAGTTTGAAAGGCTTTAAATTTTCTGTATGTGGCTCCTAGGAAAATACTGCTAAAACAGCAAAGCTCAATACATATGTGTGGAACTAATTAATTGTGAACAAAACACATGGGCATTATATTAACTATCCAGGTGGAATAATACACTATGGCAAATTCAGAGAATTATCAATTTAAAAATTCAAAAGAAAAACAATAAGTGGTAGGGAAATGTGCATAAAAAATGAAATAATGGGTAAAATTGATGGTGCTTACAGATAATCTCCTACACCTCCTACCTGGGTAACTATTTAAGAAAAGAAAAATCAGAAAATATAGGTATGTCCTGGAAGGAACCGTAGTCTATATTCTTTGAAGATAAGTTGTTGTCAGTTTTGCTGGGAGTAACTGGAAAAACTTACAGGAAACAGAGAAGCAGGGGTAAAATAACAAAATTTATTTGCTAGCAGGCCAGCCCCAAAAGGAACATGCCTTCAAGGCCTGACCCTGGGTCACATTGGAGGCTTACATTTCTACATTAAACTAGGTCTAGTCATGTGATTTACAGAAAGCTTAAGGTCTACGTGTGCTTTTGCTCACAAGCCATGCTGATTGTTATCTTGGTGTGGACTTCTGGCCTCATGTAGGTTAGGGTTGTGGTTAGACAATGTTGTAGACCTTTTCTTGTCTAGTCCTACGTGCCTGCAAGCTTATGGTGGAAGAAACTTCTGGTATTGTTATTTTGGGAAGCGAAGCAAGTTGCAGAAGCAGAACAAAGCAAGCAGTTATTTTACATTTTCCTTAACAAAGTCACTCTTTATGGAGTAAAATACTGCCTGAAATTCTGACTCAATGTGTATGACCTTTCAATTAATTTCAATCAATGTTTAAGATGGGTCTGGAAGATTTCTTCCAGTACTGATTTAAATGAAGTGCCCTTCCTATACCCAGGGAAAACAAGCACCCTTATCTTGGAGATGAAATATCATGGAGAGGAACCCAAGTATATTAGCTGTGCTTAGTCCTTCCCTGTGTCCTCCTGACCTTTGTCTGTCACGTTTCTCCATGATTCTCCATTATTTTTCAAATCCACTCTCAATAATAATTGGGCCTGGTTTTGGGCCTTCCATTCACTAATGAAGCTCCAGTGTCACTTAAAACATGTTTTAAATAAATTTTTATTTTCTGTTTTTAATATGTCTTTTGTATAGAACTCACAATCAATGAAATGAAGAAGAACAGAAGGAAAAGAGTTCTTTCTCCTCAAACATAATAGTCACAGAACAGAGGCTGGTTTATGGTAATGAAACTCTCAGCCATATACTATGCATTTCTAAATGAAAAGATCATAAATACACATCAATATATATGTGTGTATATATATATGTATGTGTATATATGTATTTATATATGTGTGTATCTGCATATACAGATAGATGTATTTAATGATTATTAGATATTTATTATATAATTTTGGTAATTCAAGCATTATTGGGAAAAATTTCTTTGGCTTCAAAAATATCTGTAGTTCAACTTAGAAAAGTTTTCTTTTAATTTTTTTGGAGATAATAGGAAATATATTTGGAAAATTATAAGATTTTTTTTATAACTGTTCACTTATGAAATATTTATTTGCTAATTGGCACTGGATACTTCACAAGCCAGCTGTTATATGTTTATAGAACCTGAAAATATTTTAAAAGATTTTTCTTTGAATGGAAAAAATCCACATGAAAATAGAATTATTTTTATTCCTAAAGCATGCAGATTTGTTTATTTTGTTTCACACACAACAGAATCTAAAAGAAGAAGAAAATTCAGTGCAATTTACAGATAAGAATAGAAAAATAATGAAATTCTTTGTGGAATAAAAAGTGACCCTGAAGATTTGACTGAATAAACAATGTTTTAATGCAACTTTTCCACATGGTACACTAGTTTCATATAAGCATATGTAACTCTGGAAGCTAGCAAGAGAAGGAAAATGCTCCAGTTTGCTTAAATAGAAAATAAATCACTTACATTTACTTCTAAATCAGTTGTCTCTGAAATAACTTACAAATATTTCATTATTTTCTAGAAAAGGTTTTTACTCATCATTTCCAGAAAGTAGATTTATATTTTCCTCCCTTAGTAATTGGGCAAGAATAACATGCATATTGCACTAAAAGTTAGCAGTGTATAGTACCTACAAATGAAAGCCACCTTATTTAAAAAAAAAAAACTTATTACTTACAAAACGTTAAACATACCTAAAAAATTTATTGTCATATTAGATATTTCAATATCCATATAACCACTACATAGCAATATAGTTTCTCTTTAGTGTTAGTATAGTAAATACTGAATTGATTTGCTGTAACAGGATAAAATAAATTATAGTCTAATATAGATAAATAATTGAAGTATAACTGATAGTTGTATTTTTGTGTTTAGACTTTGTTGAAAATTTGACAGAATAAGGATGTTTTACAGCAGCATGAGTAATTTAACCATCTGCTTTTGTGATACTTTAATTTATTCTTATTTTTCTAAATCTCACTCATTCCACAGCTTCCCTGCTGGTTCTCTTCATTCTCTTCTGTGCTTCATGGATTCATTCACATTCATGATTTTTTCTGTTATATACCAAATCCTTGTCACTTTTATATACAGAATATTTTAGCTACCTTTGCTCTTCTCTGCTCCTTTGAAAGCCAAACCCTGTTGGTCCTATGTTGATATAGGGGGAAGAGATGTAATTCCCAAACCTACTAGATATCGGAAACATGAGTTTGTGTTCTCTAAAATCAAAGAATGAATTCTAGGAACAACTGAGGTTAAGAGTAGGACAAATTTATTGGGAGAAAGAAAGCTTCTGCTTAAGAGAGACAGAAGGGGGACCAGAAAGTGGGTGGCCCACCCACCCCAATTTTTAAACATATTTTATACAGTAAAGCCCTGTAGTAAGGCCGGTACAAAGTGGGACAAAACTATAAGGCCCAATGGAAATTTACAAGGTGGGCATGAGGTGGGACAAAACCACCAGGAACCATTAAGATTACAAGTACAGTCACCCAGGTAATATTGATTAAATGGGGATCAAATGGGAAGACAAGTCACATACAAGGAATTTCCCATTTAGAATATCAATCACTGCTATCTATCTCTAGGGGAAGTAGTACTTCTTTTCCTTTTTATAATGCTAACCAGTGAATGTGCCTCAATAGTTCTCCATGTTGGTTCCTTGCTGTCTTGGCTCCTGGAGGGCTGGTGCCTTAAGGGAGGCCCTGTCTACCTGCCAACAAGATATCTAATTAACTTACCTATCTATAATAATGTTATGTAGTTAAAACAATTATCAAGGCATGGTCAAAATCAACTGTCATGCATACTTAAGATAAATGACAACATCTGCTTGTCACCAGGAGGCTGGGTCCTGCCAGTCTGAGGAATTGTCCCCTGCTCCTCAGTCAATGAAAAAATTCAGTCAAAGCATACAGGAGGACTTGCAGAAGTATAAGCAGAGTTTATTTTAAAGCAGGTATATAGAGAGATTTACACCTTTAAGTGAGAAGGTGGTCGATGCCATATAAGCATCTCCATCAAGTGGGAGTTTGAGTATCTTTCTATGTGCATAAGAGTTAGGCCCAGATCTCAGAAAACTGTGTTGATTATTCTGATTATACACATTTTTGAGGGTCAGGTAACTTAAGAATCACAAACTGTCTTCCTTGTTCTTTTCATCTGGTAGTGTTTCCTTAGGAGTTTTAATTGTGTACATTTACAAAAGAAAGAGTTCTAATCTAAATCAGGTCTTAGTTCACACTGGGTGGGTGTTTAAAGAATGTTTCCTCTTTTTCATATCATAAGTAATGGCAGCTAGGTACACTGTATGTCTTGTTCTGGAAATACATAGCTGTGTGTCTTAATGAATATGAGCAATGTATCAAGTTAAAACGTCATTGTGTTCTGTGGGTTGTTTGGTGTTTGAGACCTAATAAATGATTATGAATGCATTATTATACTGAGGTCTATTCTTCACATGACTATAACTGGCAAAACATACTGTTTGGACCCCTTTCGCCCCTTGTGCCAACAATGTCGACCTACTTAACACTCTGAAGGATCAACTGTTATACCGAAATCTGTATATTTATGTGTACCCAGCCAAATCTGTGACTAAATGTTTTAGTGCACTTATAGATTTACAGACTAATTGAGCAGATGGTATGTTTAATTACTTATACTGACCCCTTATACTATAAAGTTTTCCAAATCATTAATATCTTGCATTAGTGTGGGATATTTGTTAAAACTAAAGAACAAGTATTGATATATTATTAATAAGTATATTCAATGATTTACATTAAGATTCACTTTGTGTTCCATGAATTTGGACAAATGGTCATTTATGTACCATTGCAGTTTCATAGAAATAGTTTCATCACCCTAAAATTTCACGGTGATTCACTCACTCATCCCTTCCTTCCCTCCTTGAGAAAACCTGGGAATCACCATCTTTTTACTGTTTATATAGTTTCAGTTTTTCATAATTTTATATAAATGGATTCATAAGTAGCCTTTTTAGTCTGGCTTCTCCTCTTAGATATACATGTATTTGGCATTCTCCATGACTTTCACGGCTTCAGAGTGCAATCTTTTTTGTTGCTGACTAATATTTCCTCTTGGCTTCAGTCACAATTTTTTATTCAGTCAACTATGAAAAAGCATCTTGTATTGGAAAGGTACAGTGTCAGGATAACAAAAGACAAGACGAGATTTTTACTGCATAAAGGGGGCCCAGGATGGTCAAAGCTCTTATCAAGCTAAGAGCTGACTCCTGGAGCTTACCACTATTTATTGAACACACAGCCTCTTGAAAGGGTAAAAGGTGGTGTGAGGAACAGTGGAGCGGAGAGTACTGACATGAGCAGGGCCCTAGCAACAAGAAAGCAAGATATTCTAGCAGGAACAGATCATCGTTTAATGGAAAATTTATTTTTTCTATAGATTAATTTTTGCCTTTATAGAAGTTTTGTGTACGAGTCATGTTGCCCTTAGCTGCAACACTGTCTTGCCTTCCTAGATGTCACAGCATCAAGGATCATTGAGATCTCCACTATGACCAGTGGCATGGGCAGTTGTTCCATTCCTACACACAAACTGTTTGCTCTTCAGGTAAGGCATTTTGGGCTAATAGGCAGACTGAGACTTTTAATATGAAAAGCCAGTTTATGAATTTGTAGCTTGCTCAGGGTGATCTCTATCAATCTTGTTTTCAGTTTTGATTAATTATGAATAAAACTTATTAACAGCATTCATATGTAAGTTATTGTTTGAACATGACTTTTCAGCTGAATCAAGTAAATACTATAAAAACCATTAAGGCAAAGGTAAGATGTGGTGTTGGGTGGCACTTCTCACCCTATGTTCAGGGTTCAGTCTTATAGTGATATTTGAACACTGGCTGTGATCTTCACCAGAGCTTCTCAGCATTGATCCACTTTTTGTGAGGCAGGAAGGCTGGAAATTCCTGCAGCCAGGTGATTTCCCTTTCTTCAAATCAGATAAGGCTCTGATGAAGTCCTTTCCCTTGCTGATGTAAGGGAGAAAAAGGGTGATGACCTTGCACACATATCATATGGAGCAGAACCCACACTTTTATACCAAATGCAGTTTAACCAGAAAAAAGCACAAACAATAGAATCAAAGTTTTAAGTGACATGAGAGCATTCAGAAAGGAAGACGCAGGGAAAATTTTCTATTTTATATTTAGGTTTAAAGAATAATGGATAGCAATGTAGAAACATGTCTGGACAAAAAGTATGATGTAATGGCAACAGACTGAGGGAGGGAACCCAGGAGGATCTCTTGGTCCAGACTCTTCTGGCCCTCTCTCTCTAGTATAAAATGATAGTTTATACAATCTTTACATATTTAGAAAGGAAGCTGCAAATCTTCCAAATGCAGTATTTATGGCATCTTTTTTTTTCCTCTCTGCTCAGAAGAAGAAATATATAAGGAAAGAAGTGACAGCTGAATAATGCCTTCAAATTTCATGTATGGGGTATATATCCCGTATGCTGTTAGTAACTCATACCATTACCAGACCCATTAGAACAACTTTCTTCCTTCTTTCTATCTTTCTTTCTTTCTTTTCTTTCTTTCTTTCTTTCTTTCTTTCTTTCTTTCTTTCTTTCTTTCTGTCTGTCTGTCTGTCTGTCTGTCTGTCTTTCTTTCTTTCTTCCTTCCTTCCTTTCTTTCTTTCCTTCTTTCTTTCTTTCTTTCTCTTTCTTCCTTCCTTCCTTTTTCTTTCTTTCTTTCTTTCTTTCTTCCTTTCTTATGATCAAGATGGCATAAACTTGACTATTAGACAGGCTTCTTCTTAACTCTGGTCACCTGACCTTTTTAATAGAGTATTTATTGTAGAAAACAAGTACTTGTAGGTTGTTTCTTTTGTCCTTTGGTATGTAAATCTTTGTAACCTTCTCCGGCAAGCTTTACAACTCACGATTGTTGTATTCTTCAGCTTTCCAAACTATCAGACACTCCCTATTTAATGGAAGAGAAGTTTAATTTGGCTCACGGTTTTGGCAGATTCAGTCCACAGTTGGCTGGCTCCATAGCAGAAACAGCATGGCAGAAAAGCATGGAGAAGGAAAACTGTGTAACACACTGAAGCTAGGAAGCAGAGAGCAAGAAGATGCTGAGAGGAGATAGGTTCTGCAAAGTTATCCTGTGAGAGCCCAAGGCCCACCTCCTAATATCATATTTAACCAAGAACATATCAATGGAAGAATCCACTGATAAATATTGAGCGATCATCATCCAATCACCTTCCATAAGGCCTACCTGTGAATGCAAGATTTTTAAGGGACATTCTAGATATAAATAGATGTCCTTGTTAAGGACCTGGGAATAGCCTTTGATATATAATATCAAATATAATATCAAAATTTACAATATAGGTAATAAGTTATGTCTCCTATCTTGCAGTCTCTATAGAACTTTCACTTAAGTCAAGCCTTGATCCAAATTATAAAAATATCTGCCATGGGCTTTGCCTTTTAGTAAAACAAAATGATAAACACAGAAAACCTAGGTTTCCCCTTTCACTTTAGTGCTTAACAATTCTCCCACATTTGTTTCTCCTGAGTAAGGTCAAACTCAGCTCTGATTGTTTTCCCACATCGAAATTTCTCATGCAAATGAAGAGAAAAGGAAAGAAAGTATGAAGAGGGAAAAAATAATAACTAGCAATAAAACTTGAGACCATAATACAATTTTCATTGTCCTCCATTTATACAAAAGAATGGTAGTGGCAGAGGATCTCTGATTAAAATCTACTTAATTTCTCCCAATTTTTTTCTCAATTTCAATTTGACATTTGGAATTCTGTGTTCCTGTCTCCATTGCTTGATTTTAGAAAGAATCTTACTAAGTAAGGGGGAGAGATTTTTTAGTGTGTGTAAGTTTTTAGTTTGGGTTAATGAAAATACAGTGGAAGTGGATGGAATGATGTTTATATTTGCGCAACTATAAAACTCCCTTTACTTCTACTGAACTCTATACTTAATAATGATTAAGATGGCAATGTTATTTTTTTTTACTACAGGGAAAATTAATCATGCAAACTCAGTTTTACCACAATCCTGGGCACTGAATACTTAATCACCCTCAGGACCCTACTGCCTCATACTCCATCCTGTTTTTTATGATGTTTGTTCATCATGGCCTGCCTACAGTAAGTCTTCTTAATCTTAGGTTGTTTTAGACAGAATACCACCCATTTCTGATCCTGATGTTTCTTCTTAGTCATTGTACATTACCTGATCATTCCTATGAACTTTTAGAAAAAATTCCCATTTATGTGTGTGTGTGCATGTGTGCTCAGATTTGAACTAAGTTATCATTATGTAATGTAAGTTGCTGCTTCAATTTATTCATGTATAGTACAATGAACCATAAATATTACCCTTTATAAAGAAAAACTGGCTCAGTTGTAGAAATTTCATCTTAGTCAATCTACATATAAAGTTATTAAAATAGTTTTTCTTTAAGAGTAGATTTGGAAACCTTTTCCTTTTTAGCATTTTATATAAAATGTGACAGTATTTATTACAAATAGCAATTATTCATGTGTTATTATTGATAGCCCTCTTCTATTAGTTCCATAATTTTGCAAAAGTGAATCACCTGCAGGATAATTCTTAATGTTTTCTCTCCCTGAATTTATCCTCATATGTGAAGAGAGGAGAGTAGCTACCAATTAGTATCTAATATTCCAGAGATAAACAGAACAGATGCATGTTCAGCTGAATACAGCATACAAAAATACAATTCAATCATTTGTCTCTTACCTACTCTTGTAATTGTAAATTACAGTCTTTTTAGATTAGAGAATACAACAGATGGTGGAGAGTTACTTTAAAGTGATGCTTGCTGTAATATAGACTGCTCTGCCAAGTGATATCACATTACAACAGTGGTGCCAATATATTTACTGCATTAAAAAATGTTGGACTAAATGGGCATTTCAACCAGATGTGTTGTATTGTGAGTCTGACTGGAACAGGTTGTCACTGGAGTGTACACATCCTATCGAAGGAAGAAAGAATGATGGATGCTGTGCGCCTGCAAGGAAATCACACCCTGTAAAATGACAAGATTCAGGATGATAAGGAATTCAATTTTACCATGCATTTCTCCATGGGAAAAAGATCTTACATATCCATGAATTTAATCATAATATGATTTTAAATGAGTTTTACAGATTGCAATCTAATGGCTTGCGAAACACTTTAGCTTCTTGTTGTATATGTCATCATATTTGTAAATAATGAAAAGGATATATATGTATGCTCATACACTCATGAATCATACATATAGCAGGGGATAATACTCAGTAGGTTTTGAATGATGGATGCCAATATATTTAAATGTTTCATCATATAAATATAAATATATATATATTTATGTATGAAATCGAAGGCAATTTAATGATAAAAATATAGAATAACAAAAGAAATATACTTCTGGAAAGAAAGAATTATAGGACAATGTCACAGGTAAAACATTTATTTAAATGGAAATTTCTTAAGAATAAAATCAATGAAACAGTATATTTTTCTTAGTATATTGGTAAAAATATTTAGTATACAATATTACTTAATATTCATTTATTATAGCTTTTAAGCTGACCATATCTAATTTGCATTCAAAAAGAAATATTTTTACAATGCACAAAGTTTTCTCTCTAATAAAAATTCTAGAATATTGATAATTTCTTTGAGTAATGCTAATTATATCATGGAATACATAATAACATATAGCCATTCTACTTAAATATGTATTATTAAAATTGAGTAACAGCCAAAATTGTAGCAGCTAACACTATCAAAAGTTGAAACTTTTTATGGTGCATTAATTTCAAACCAAGGATAACAAAAATAATGGGAAATATAATTCCATAACAGGAAATACGTAACATTTCATTATTTATAAAAGTGATTATGGATGATAGCATTTGGATATATAAATATTTAGTTCATAGAGTTCTTTTTTATTCCTATAGCCAAGTGACACTCTCATTTTATTGGAATCTTTTACTTTACTTCCTATATTTTTAATGAATGACATCTATCTTGTTGCTTGGGGTTAATTGGAAGAACAAAATAATTGATGAGAAGGTTGTATTCAGGAAAGAAAAGTGGAACTTGAACAAAATACAGTAATAGGGTAAAATCAAAACTGAGTCTGAACACTGAAGACAAGCTAAGTTAATGGAACAAGAAAAGCAATGGAGTTCAGATATATAATGTATCAGAAACAAGTTAGAGATGCAAGAGTCATACGCTTATAAAACTAGTGAAACTACATGTTGGGAAAGTGAGTTCAGAACAGAAGCAACATTCATGCCATTTGACAAAAGTTAAGGATTGATTATATACACTGCAATCAGTGTAGATTACATATATAAGAAAGAAATTGAGAAGAGATTTTGATACATAAGG
The DNA here is from genome assembly GCF_053883595.1 of Heterocephalus glaber. Lineage (NCBI taxonomy): Eukaryota > Metazoa > Chordata > Mammalia > Rodentia > Bathyergidae > Heterocephalus > Heterocephalus glaber. The sequence continues at coordinate 6,399,890 of NW_028258354.1, read as the reverse complement.
ACAGAAATGATTGGAGATAAAATTCAGGTATTAGTTAAAGCATATATATATTAAAGACTGGGTAATGTATCAAGGAAGGTGAATTTTTATAGCATTCAGTGAGTAGCTATTAGAAGTTTCCAGAGATAAAGGAGTTAGGAAGTAACACTATCCATCATATAGACTGTCAAACTCTGTTGTCAAACTGTGTTGAATTCTTATTTCATCATTTATTTCTTACCTGTGAGATCTTGTGCATGACAAATAACTTCTCTATATCCCAGATTTCTCTTCTGTAAAATGGGGATACTAACTGCACTTACCCTACACTGTTACGAGAATTAGATAAACTACTAAATGTTAGTATTTGTAAAGCTTTTGAGGCAGAGCACATAATATAGTAAGTTCTGATTTTATTATTTATTTATTTAATTATTTATTTATTTTAGTCAAACTCAGGACCTTGCACTTGCCAGGCAGGCGCAGGGCCACTGAGCTACATCCCTAGCCCAGTGCTGATTTTATTTCAAAAAGAAAATTTAAAAATTAATAAGGCCAGGAATTTAGCTCAGTAGCACCTGCCTCTCAAGAGCAAGGTCCCAAGTTCAATCCCTGGCACCAAAAAAATAATTTAATAAAACAAGAAAATAAAACTGAATAGTCTCTTGGAAGATGGTGAATAGTTATGGACAAGGATACACTCACTGGTATTTCACCCAAGATAAATAGTAACTACTGGAGTGCAATAGATTCTAGGGATTTCCCTGGTTACTCCAGGGCCAAATGATTTTCCAGGAAATGGTTCTGTTGTCCAAATTTATTTAAATAAAAAGAATATCATTGATTTCCAATTTTGAGCTTGGCACGTCTATTCCAATATCTAGGTTTTCTGACAAATTATCTGATTACCAAGTTAATAGTTCTGGACACAAAGAGGAGAGACTCAGGGATGAACTCGCAGATCTAAGATAAGCTGACAGACATGAACATGCATGAAAGAATGCCAGGATGGATGATGAGAGAAAAAGGTCATACTTCAGTGATAACACCAGACACAGGAGTGCATGCACGCATGCATGCACACACACACACACACAGTTTATTGTTTGTTGAGACACAGAGAAATAAGTCACAGTTATAATAACATTTTGCACTAAATATTTTAGCATTTAAAAACATCATAATCATACATAAAATTTCACATTAATATTGTAATAGTAATGTCATATAACAATAGTAATATTGTTTTGTTTCATTTGTTTGATTTTTTGGGTAATCTAGGATTCAGTGACTAACCAGAGACTGCATTTGGTTGTCATATCTCTTTTATCATTTTTTTTTTTTTTTTTTTTTTTTTGGTACTGGCAATTGAACTCGGGACCTTGTGCTTGCAAGGCAGGTGCTGGAACCACTGAGCTAAATCCCTGGCCCACCATCTCTTTTATCTTTCATCTCATTGGCATTGTTCAAGGTTCAAAGCCTGCTCTCTTTTAGGTGGTTCCACAGTTATTTTGATGGCCATTTTAAAATTCATGTTAAAATATTTATCAGTAATATTATATTGATGATATTATTTATTTCCCATTGCAATCATTTTCAAGTACATAATAGTAGTTTCACTCACAATTGGTGATGCTACCTTTGAGCACTCAGTTAAAGTAGTGTCTGTACAATGAAAAAGTCACTTCTTTTAAAAAATCTTTACTCTTCTAATACATATACATTAACGTCTTCAAAGATGTTTGAAATGAAGACTCACTATCTCGTAAGCAGTCTTCTTTTCGTGAATGTGGCATATACTGTTAGTTCAGAATTGTCTCCCACACTGATTAGTGGTGACAGATATGGTCCAGATATGGTGAAAGGATAATCGAATTGATGCAAGTACAGGAATGTTTGCTTTATTCACCAGAACACACTTCTGCTTTATAGAGCTATGTGTTACTGAAAGTTTTTTACTATCGGGTGACTTTTTTTGTTGTGTTCTTAGTCTGGCTTGGGTATCAAGGCCTTATAGAGTGAGTTAGGAAGAATTTCCTCCCCTTTAATTTTTTGAAATAGTTTGAGAAGGATTGTTACTAATTCTTTAAATGTTTGGCAGAAATTAACAGTGAAGACCTGTGGTCCTGGGCTTTTCTCTGAGGAGAGATCTAATACTGATTCGATCTCCTTACTTGGTTTATTTAGATAATCTGATTCTTTATATTTCAGTCTTGGTAATTTTTTATGCTCTAGAATTGATCCACTTCTTCTGGGATGCACAATTACTTGAAGTACAATTGTTCATTGGTATATAAATGTATAAAATAGTCCATTTTAGTAATTTTTTCTAAGTACGTTTGAAAATATTTTTCACTGTAGAGTTGGTGGGTGATATACTTTACTTCTGTCATTATGTTTAAGTTGCTTTGTAGGTTGTTCACTTAGTCTTCACTTTTCCTTTACATTTTCAGTGTTTTTCTCAGCATACTAAATCAGTTACCAAGAGAAGTAACATTATGTTTGGAAACATGGTTGTGAACATGTCACTTTTGACTTTGTTTCTATCATTTTTGTCTTGTATATTTTAAACCACATTATTACTGTATGCAACCTTAACATTATTATATATGCAAATTGAATTTATCAATTTATCCCTAGGAAATTTTTTATGACTCTATTAGGAGTATTGCCTGAAACTACCTATAATGTTAGAATTATTAAGTTGGCCTTGCTCTTTTTACAATTTGTGTGAAATAATTTTTCCTATCTTCCTTTCTTATAGTAAAAGTGAGTCTTTTAAAAATCATTATATTCTAATTTTTAAATTTTCTGATTTAAAAGAAAATTCTATCATTTTATTCAGAATTTTTCATTTATATTTAATGTTATCACTCATGAATTTTGGTTTAAAGATACCATTTAACATTTTATTACCTTTATTGTCTTTGCTTACATAAATTAAATTTTAAAAAATTTCTTAATTTCCTCTCTATAGCTTTTTAAATTATTCATTTTTAATTAAATGTTAAATTTTTCAGTATTCATATTTTTATTATAATTTATATCATTTTTTAACTCTTCCCAGAATATGCAAGAAACTTACCCAGTTGTAATTCCATTAATCATTTTAATTTTTTGTAGTTCTTCATGTACTATATTTCTTCTTATATCTTGAAACTTAAAAGACATAGTTAATCTTATCTTAAAGTACTTTTATTTGTGTTTATTTACATATTTTCCCAAAGTAGTGCTATTATTTCCTTGGAAGATAGACATGTTACTTTAACACTTGAAATATATTGTTTTGAACCGGATCATTCATTCTGAAAACTTGATTAGAAATCTGCCACCCTGTGAAGGTAATACCTCTTTTCTGAATATGTTAATGACCATTGGTGAAGGGAAAATTACATGCAAAATTTTGATCTCATAAACTTGGCATTTTGTTCCAATGTTTCAAATGAACAAATGAGCTGAAGAAAAAATGTGACAGTATATGAATACAGTGCTCAGCTACAGGATGGGATGTTCCTTTTAAAAATTTTGCCCTCAAACTATGTTTGAGATTTTAATTTTCCCATGAAAGTATACATTTATTTTACAACTTTCGTTATCCATGGCAGTTTAGCTTAATATTAATATAAAACCAGAAATGGAAATATTTCATAGCTAAAAATTATTATATTGTGTTTATAATGTTTTATTACTTTTACCGTATAAAGTTATGAGGTATATTTGATAATTTGATACATTTATCAATATGTAATTATCAAATAAAAGTAATTTACATTTCTATCCTCTGAAATGTTCATTTGAAATTTTTGATTAACATGCAATAATTGTACTTTTTATGGAGAATGATGTGATATTTATACATATAATATATTATGCACTAAGTATATCTCATAAACATGTATTTGTACAATGTATTATATATTTTATATATTAATGATATACCTGTGACACATTTATATAATTTTTATATATTACCTATTGTTTATAATTGTTTATATTATATAATTATGTTTTATAATATATTTATATAATTATAATTAATATGTTGGTCACATGCTATTAATTATAATTATATAATATAATTGTGTATAATGAACTGATCAAATCAGGCTAAGAAACATTTCCACATTTCTAGCCCTTTTCATTACTTTGTTTTTGGAGACTTCAAGCTTCTCTCTTCTAATTATTTGTAAATATATACTAATTTATTTTGAAAGATGATCCCATCAATTTTTTGTGAATCACTAGTCTCTGAAGAGTATTTGGGTACAAGTCATCTAACCTAACCTCCCACTCCTCCTCTTCCCACACTTTTCCCAGCCTCTAGTAACCACTGTTATATATTTTGATTGACAATACACATACAAAAACAAATATGCAATATTTGTCTTTCTGCATTGGACCTACTTTACTTACATATCTTCCATTCATATTGCTGAAAAGGATAGGATACAGTCCATTTTATGGCTGAATAAAACAAAGCAAATGCTTATAAAAGTACTGATAATTGAAATTCCAGTACCTTTCACTTTACTTTCAAAATTACCCATTCCCAGACTAATACTAGTGATGTGGTTTGTTAATTATTTTTACTCCATTCCACTGCTTTACTCATTTGCTTGCATCAATACCCTGTTGTTGGACCCATGTAAATAGTATCACAGAAAACTTAATCTAGTTATTGCAGAAGTTCTATATAAATTATAAATTAAATATAATAGGTCACAGATTAATTACCTGGCCTCAATATTTTCATATATGTTGCATTTTATGTATAGCAGTTGTAATATGAACAGGATCAAAGTGATTCAAATTTCAGTTAGGATAATTCAGGTTGTATTTAATGACTATCTGGTAAAAAGTTCCTTGGGAAGCTGATCCTAACACCAACAGGGACATATTGGTACCAAATTTTCCTAAAGAAGCATAAGTGATCCATGACTCTTTAGGACATCGTGTCTCTGAATGACTATGTGCTCCCTTCATCTCTCCACCCCCACACTGGTATAGATGCTTGTTTTTAAACAATCACCATTAATAGACACCTAAATACAGAAAAAGAAGTTCTGTGGTTTATTTTCTCAAAAATAGTATGTTTCCTTGATATCCCTTCAATTAGATAGTGTTATATATATATAAAAAAAACAATTTTCTTCTTTCCTTGGAGATTAGATGAGAGAATTTACCAGTGCTACTTTTGAGTGTAGAACATACCCCAAAAGTCCATGTGTTGAAAACTTGGTTCCAAGGGTGGTGTTACTGGCTAGGAGGTAATAGAATCTTCTAGGAGACGGGGTCCAAGAGGGTGTCCTCAGTCATTTGGCATGTGCCTTCAAAAGACACGATAGGATCCCAGTCTTTTCTCTTTCCTCTCCTTTTTCTTCCTGGCTGGGACGGTAGTAGTTTGTTCCTCCAACTTTCCACACTGCTACCCACTAGTCCCACAACAGTCGGTATGTCTGACCTTGGAAGGGAAACTCCAAAATGAAGCCAAAATAAACATTCACAATAAGTTAATTATCCTCAGGTGTTTCATTGTAGTCATGGAAGGCTGACTAACATAATCAGAAAACATTAAATAAAGAGTATTTTGTAATAGCGGATTTTAGGTTCTTTTTTGTTGTTGTTATTTCTAATCTAATCTTCCTTAGTTTATTTGCAGTTGATGAGAAAATTGAAAAAAAGTGATGTTTATTGTCCTTATATATAAATTATAAAACAACACATTAGTTTCTCCAAGTAAAGATAGCTTTACCTTTTTATATGTATCAAAGGCACACATAATGGTCTTTCATTATATTATGGCTTCATTAAATATCAGACACACATCTAGGCCAATAAAATTTTAAAATTTATATATGAAATTCAGAATATAGATGTAAATTGTTTAAATAGAATTAATATTTATAGAAATTCAAGATATTTGTTTTAATAAATGAAATAAATAGAATAAATGAACATAAGATATTATAATAAATAATGTTTGGTAAGTAGGAAAACATTCTTACCTAAAATTCTGATAATTTTTGTAACTATATTTAGCTGAATATCTAGAAGACAACAATATTTGTAAGAATTCTTTAATGTTATAATAATGGATTAATCAAATGAACTAAAGTACAAAGAGAAACTTTCCCATTTTAAGAATTGTTTTCATTCCCTGTTTGAACTTTCCTAAGATCTTTAAAAAATCTTTACAAATAAGATGCACAAGTATGTAAAATGGTGATTTCATACAAACTTACCTATAAAACATTGAATAAAGTTAGAATGTGCTTTAAAAATACTTTGAAATTATCAGTGGTTTTTTGTATAATATTTTTGGTGTCCATTTAGTAGTTATAGAGAAAAAAATATTTTATTGTAACAGTTCATTAAAGATTAAAGATGTTTTCTTTTAAAATTGAAAGTGCTTTGTTCACAGACATTATGGTCTACTTTAGTGTAATAGTGGAGTCGTGAGTGGTACATAAGTCATGGTCAGAACATGAGGATATGACCAAGGGCTTCATAGTCAACTTTAGCTCAGAAATATAAACAAAAGAATGTTCAACAAATTATTTTCATTAAGTAGTAGAGTGCTCTTACTGAAGAAGAAGCTGAGATGATATTCCTGATGTGGGACCACATACCTGATTGCACAAGACAGATCCTGAATTGATTTCCTTTTTTTATTACATTGAATCTAAGACTATACTCAGTTGGTAGCATCAAATACCTCTTCTTTCAGATTTACTACAAAATAAGAAATTCTGCTGTCTATATGACAGAAAAGTATACAAGAAGAAAAACACCTTAATTAAAATTCACCATAGAAATAAACCCACATTTTCAAATCTAGCATTTTCCAGAGAGAATACAGATTTTGGAAAGCAGGTGGTAATAGAATTATATGAAATATTTTATTTTCATTCTTTCCTTTCATTTAAACGAAAGGGTAAAAAAAGTTTAAAATGTGCTTGATGCCGATTAGAAATACAAATTCATAACGTGAATTTGAGGCAGCATATTTAGACCAAAATGAGTATAACTGATCTAAAAATTTCTATAAATTTTAGGTAATAAAGTTTCCAAATACTGAAATAAGCCTGTTTTGGGTGCAAGGGCATGTGAGAGTCCTTGGGATTTCAAACAACTTACTCAATCCCCTATGTTCTTTCTGTGCTATTGTAATTAATGGTGTAATTCCTTGGTGCAGTAACAATGGCAGTTAACAACTCTGGTAATTATTAAATATGAGAACTCTGGACAAGTTACCTTATCTCCTTTTGCCTTGTTTTCCTCAAACCTCAAGTCAAAATAGTGAAATTTATTTATTTAATTAGGAAACTGTGAGAATAAAAGAAGATCATTTATGTAAGAGCATAAAAACTTTCTGGATTTTCACACACACACACAAGCATTGCTCCTATTGTAATTACTATTAGTGTGTAGGCATTACTCTCCTATCCTGGTTTGATTAATATGGGTTATATATGACACTTCTTCAATTTGAGCAACAAATATAATCCAGTATATTTACCTTTGCTACAAAAGGCTGAGAAAGAATCCTAGCCATTCATTTTGAGCTTTATTTTACAATCTGATTATGTTCATGTTTTGTTACTGAGAAGAGTTTGCATAAAAATACACTTCCACTGTAGACATTCTAAATGTGGCAATATAAATTTTAGCTTCCGGGAGCGACATGAAGCTTCAAAGAAGCTCTTTATCAAGTGATAGAGTTAATGTAGTAGAGTTGTTAAAGATAGACGAGAGCAAAAGAAAAATTAATATCACTATTTTCTGTTTCACATTTGAGTTTAATGTTATCCAAATTCATAATCTGATTATTTGACATTAAATCCTTTAAACATAGACAAAAAGTAAATATAATGTAATTGGAACAAATGATGAAAAGAGTTAATTTACAAAAATATTCGTTGATTTTTTTCTGAGAACAAGAAGTGCATAGGAATTTCAGTCCAATCTCTTCGCTGTAGTGATGAGCATAGTGAGGCCTCCCAGACTACAGTGATTTTCCACAGAGTCAATAATCAGTCTCGGACAGAGATAGCAACAGCATCAGTATCAGCACCAAATCACCATTTGAGAAAAACTGTAAATAAAGCCAAACCTTTGTCTTCAGTTAGATGAGAGTCACAAAATTACAATTTAGTTGGCCACTCTAACTTAGAGAACTCTTGTTGACTATTCTAGGTGTACCATTTTTAGAACAGTCAATCTGAAATTTAAAAAGAAACCTCATTTTAGCTGAAATTAAATTATAAAATTTCTCTTGAGTTTAAGTATTACTTCATTTCAAACATATTCGAACTTTAATAACCTTGCAGATAAAATGAATTAAGGAATCTAAAATTCTGGGGTTTGTCTACTAATTCCTTATCTTTTGCTGATTGAATGAATAGTTGGATACTCAGGTTTTATTCTCTAGAATTGAAGTGAGCATTGAGTTCTGAAAAGCTGATAACAATAGAGTTGTTTATTTCTTCTGAAGTTAGTGATGTTAAGTCTCTCTTTTTAGGTACAAAAGAAGTCAGTTTCTCTGACTATGTTATATTTATATAAAATTATGACGTACAACTACTAATTTTTCTGAAGCCATTTTTAAGGATATTAAATAAAATTGTGCCTTACTTTAATTGATAGATTGATAGAAAATCTCATCACTAAGGTTTATTGCACTTTATAACAATTAATGTCATATGTTTATTTCATATAGATTAAGAAAAAAGGATAAATTTTTCTCTCACATGTATTCAATATTGCCAAATGTGTATTTCCAAAGCTATTCATAATTTTAAAATAAATAACTGTCCCAACTCTGTGTATTCTTCTATCTAGTTCTTCACTGATGCACTTCATTTTACTTTCATGATCTTATAGCAACACAAAATTCCTAAAATGCTCTTAAGATCATTGTTCAAATGTCACTTTGCTATAGACGTTTTTCTTTTTAACCTCTAGTGTTATCCAGCCAGCTATGTTCTCTCCATATGCTTTAGCTTCGAATCATTAGTAATTTGTGTATGCAATAAATGAATTTTTATACTTATATATGTCACAGATTAATTCACAGAATATATGTGTATATACTTATACGGTCATATCTGTATCTATATCTATATCTGAAACATATATACTTTTCCTATGCCACTGGTACTTCACAGTAAGGTAATTACAATGATGGGGATGATATAGGCCCTCAGTAAATGTATACAATTAAAGAGTCTTTAGAAAATCTCCATGAATTTATTTGACACTCAGTACTTAAGGAATCAATAAACATATGCTAATTTTAGAGATTAAAAAATTATTAGAAAATTATTATAATATATATAAACTTCAGTTTTGTTAATAAAAGGCCAACGTATGATAAGAGAAATACACAGAGTTCACCTATAGCAGATCAAAGGGGTCATTCTTCAGTACCAATAAATTAGTAATTGGGCAAGAAAGGACGTTGTCTCAGATATAAGGAGATATGAGCTGTCTCAAAGATTTTAAATGAATAAGAAGAAAAGCCAGTCCTAACACAGAAAGTAGCCTAAATGCTAAAAATCTGTGAACTTGTATACATCTTATGGCCACAAAATAGAGAGTGTATAAATAGACAGGAACTGTTACTAAAGATATGTTGAGCCTCTCCTGTCTCTGGTAATTCTAATTCCTATTTTTTTCAATCAACCTAAAAGAGTATTCAGTACAGTCCTTTTAGGTGTTCTATAAATATGTTTATTGAACATCTACAGTGAATCTTTCTTGGAAGATAGGGAGTGAAAGCTGAGACTCGAGAATTTCCCAAGGCCACACAATTCAATATGTTGGAGACAGTAAAAATTCAAAATCAATCTATCTAAATCAAATGCACACCTTCTTTTACTTACACTCTACTGTAATTATCAGCAGTGTGTAAGAGCCAGATAATGGAAAAATTTTATATACATACATACTAAAGCTGGGAATACTTGCTTTCAGATTATTGTGTGTTTTAAGCCTCTCAAAATAAATTTAAATCTGCTATGAAGAAATTCCAGTATATCAAATGGTCAAATGTTCTTCTGTCTACAATGAAAAGCACAATCTCTTCCCCTTTTCCCACCTCTCCCTCTCTTGCTCTTATGTATTTTATATTTTTAACTTTTTAGTCATAAGAAATTTCATTATGTTTCCTTCTCCAAGTAATATAATTCTCTATCCTGCTGTCTACAGAAAACTATTTAAATGCAGTGAGAAAATTTAACACCTTTAAAGTATAGGAAATCTGTACCCTTCTTTCTGAAACAGTAAGCTGTCCATTCAAAGGCAGCCACCTATTGAGCTTTAAAGGGCTCACCGGACTTACATTTTATGTTTCAAAAAATATGCTCTCTTAAAAATGATGAAAACTGGTGAAAAAGTAATTCTAAAGAAAAAATAGATCATGTGAAAACACATCTGTTAATTTTCAATCATAGCATCTTGCTCAGCATTCTAATACACAGTACTTTATTCTTTAGATCTTCAAAAATATGAAATTAAAGTTTATAATTTATAAAAGTATACCAGTCAAATAGTGTAAAGCAGAGATCTAGCAGATGAAATACTGAAAATATGAGGCCAACAGGTCAATATTGTAACAATATCTAAGTGTCTAAATAAAATCTGTGTGGTGTTTGAGAGTGGCTGAATTTAAGAAATAGATGCTAGCTTCTGATTAGACTTGCATGATGTGTTAAAGCATTATTAAAGCCTTTACTTAAATATTATGATCCAAGTTTGTAAATATTATTATTTGTTTTAATTTCTCTTTCAACATTGACTTCTTTTTTAATTGGTCACATTTGAATTACTGAAGTTTATGTCTCTCTACCCAAGATATGTACATTTGGTACTATCTGTGTGGATTTTATTATGTATTTTACATTTTGCCCCCTATTAATTTTAGAGATTTTAATTTTTTATCTAATAACTTTATTATTAAAATCACATTTTCATGGCATAATTTGCCTATTTTTCTTTATGATTTCCTTTCCTTTCCTCAGATGTTATAGACATAGTCAATAAAAGGAAAAAAGTAGTATGTACTTAATAGATCTTCAAAAAAAATTTTCAACTGTCAGCAAGTAATTTTCTTATTTTCTTTAATAATATATTTGGAGAGAAGACAATTTTATTCTCTCGTTAAATGACTTTACGAATTTACTTCCCCAACATCACAGATAATTATTGAATTAAGCTTTGTTTCATAATATTATCTCAAAATTTAAGTACCTTATTGAGTAATACAAAACAAGTGATATACACTGCCATTTAAAGAACTTAAAATAATTAAATTTTTGTTTTTCTTTTAATTTTGAAATCACGTTTGGTAAAGATTCCAAAAAAATTGAAAGGAAAATGCATAATTGAAATAATGTGTATTTGGCAGATTGATAAAGAGAAAAATATAATTGTATTTCCAGGCTCTTAAAGTGGAACATTTATAATTTAGACAGCTTGAATACAAATGAAATTGACAAGCACAAATTTTTACTAGTATCTTCTTTGACGGTAAGAATAAAACACTTTGAAGAGGTATGTGCTAACTAACCTTATCACCTACAATGTGATAATGCAACATTTTATTTGAAAGCCTAAAAAGAATCAGAAGGAGCTATGTACTTTGTGAACAGAATATGAAAAATGTGCCCTTCAAACCTTTCCACCAAAAAAGGAAAACATCTTTTTGTCATCTCATTATGTCTACAAATTGCTTGACATTTAGCAGTTTAAATGTAATTAGCACTGAATGCTAAGCATCTATCAAAGAAAATTTAGGTAAATACTTATATTTCAAACTTTAAAGATATCATGTTAATAGTGTTAAACCAATGGTTTCAGTGCACTCCAAGAAATAAAGGATCATTGAATATAGAATTATTTGAAGATCATGTTTACATTTTTAAACAAAGTCATCTCTTATATCTGTTTTATGACCGGAAGAGTGAGATTTTGAATGCATTCAATTCTTTGTTCTCAGCCTCACACATATTGGAAAAGGAAGACAAACTCAACTGTTTCAGTTTTAGTTTTAAAAATATGTTTCTGTTCTTCATTTCATAATATACCAGTTAAGACTTTGAATTTGAGAGTCTGCTCGACCTGAGGGAAAATCTTAGTTCAACCACAAATAAGGGAAACTATACATCTTATATATGATCAATAATTCTCACTTTTCTCACATATAAATGAGAATAATAGTTCCTTTATGGGTTTCTGTACTCTGACAATTACTTTTATGTGTCAGTTTGGCTAGGCTATACTTTCAGCAATTTAATCAAACCTAGGTGATCCTTTAAAGGTACATTGTAGATATGGTTAACAATGACAATCAGACTCTAAATAAAATAGACTACCCTTGATATTTTCTTTAGGCCTTTACCAGTGAGTTGAAAGACCATAAAGGTAAAAACCTAAGCTTTCCTTGTGAAGAAGAAATTCTGTCTTCATGCTGTAATACAAACTCCTGTCTTAGTTTCCAGCCTACTGGCCCCACCATATAGATTTCAGGCTGTCTTCCTCTCATTCACGAGACTCTGTTTCTTCAAATAAATCTCTAGATACACTGTCCCAATGGGGAAGGTATATTCTTCTATTTATTTTTTTTCTTTTAGGTATGTTTTACATTTTTTGTTGTAGACATAGTAGACAATTTTTATATAAAAAATCTTAAAAATCCAGCAAAAAAATCCTTGGAAGAATCATGATCAGTCTTAACAAATACCAAAGCTATAAATATAAAAAAGAATAATTTTCTATGTACTAGTAATGAACAATCAGAAAATGAGAAAACAAGTTCACAGTAGCATAAAAATGCATTTATTGGGAATCAATGTGGCAAACTAGAAACTAAAAAAGTATTACCAAGAGAAATTTTAAAAGACTGAAATAAATGGAAGTATATACTATGGACTAGAAGATTCAGTATTAGTAAGAGGACAGTTCTAGAAAACTGTACTACAGATTCAATAGAATAATCTTCAAATTTTAGCGAAGAATCTAGAATAGCTACAGTAGTTTTGAAAAAGAGACCAATATGCCTTCAATAGTTACTAGGAGAAACATAAAAATGATACATCCAACTTTGAAAAAAGAGTCTGACATAAACCTCAATGATTCTACCTTTAGATATTCACACAAATACATAAACATATTTGTTCATAAATCATTATAGATAGTAGACCCAAACTGAAAATACCCCAAATATCCAACACTCAAAATGTAGTGTATCTATACAATACACTGTTTCTGAGCCACAGATGATTTATACAACCGGAAACCATTGTGGAAGAGAACTTGAGTTTCTAAGAGGAAAGATTACACAACAGTATTGCAAATGTCTACAGCAATGATTTTCTCAGTCTTTTCCTCAAGAAATATACACCTATTTACTTGAGTAACTCTAAAACATGAGCAGGAAAATACAGTACTGACTTATTTGAAGGACTTTGAGTATTGTGTTGGTACTGACAGAAATCTGGGGGTCCTCAAAAACATTATGGCCCCACTTTTGGGGTGCCACATATGGATACAAGTAATAAATGAGATGTTGACCCTGTTGTGGTTCACAATGTTTCTACCTAGTAGTCATCTCTCCAGTTTTTAAATGTATAATGTAAGTGGAATTAACAACTTAATAGCTGGTTAATAGCTAGATAATAGCTGTAAGAGCCCACATGTTGGTTTCTTGGCCTGTGGTATAAAAGTTATTAAAGCAAGGAAATAGCTGAAACTGTCTCCCCTATATTGCCATCTGAAATAATAAAAAAAATTATTGCATCTCATGCAATCAGCATCGATTGTAGTGGAGACTACAGTGCCTTTGTCCAGTCAGCGACACTTATTCCAGCAGCTTTCTGGAATTTTCTTAAGCTGTAGGAGCTGTCTTGTTTGATGTCCAGCCCTTTCCCAAGAGGCATCTTGTGTCAAATGTATAGTCAACTTTTGGCTACAGAGTAGCTTGTGGTCTCAGTTCATTACCAGCCATCTAAGATGGAGGCCTCTGTTCCAACTCCACCACTCCTCAAAGTTTTCCCTCTGCACTCTTTTTTTCCCATTTACTTTATTGGTACATTTCAGGTATACAATAGAATTACATTCATAATTGGGATCTGGTACCTTTACATGATGTATCTTGGTTCTTATTTTTTCCCCATTCTCCTGCCCTCCTTTCACCCCCTCCACACTTCTTCCCTATTTACAAATACTTCATTTCCATATTTTTCCTTTTCTCATGTTTTTTCTTTTCTCTTCCTTCCTTTCCCCTTCCCCTCCCACTTCCCCTATTCCTTTAAAGATTTTCTTCCTATTTCACAATATCAATTATACATTTTGATTCTTATTTACACTTTTAGTTTTTCATACCAGAGAAACTATTCAGTATTTATACACTTGTGTCCTATTTATTTCACTTAAGATTATGACCTCAATGTGCATCCACTTAGCTATAAATGTCTCTAGTTTCTCATTCTTTATTGCTGAGTAGACTCCATTTTATGAAAAAACCACAACTTCTTTATCAAGTCTCCAGTTGATGGGCAATTGAGCTGTTTCCAAGTTTTAGCTATTACAAATTGTGCCACTATAAACAAGGATGCTCATATATTGCTGTGGTATGATTTTTTAAATTCTTTGGGAAGATACCTAGCAGGGGAATAGCTGGGTCAAATGGGACTTCCAATCCTAGTTGTTGGAGGTATCTCCATATTGATTTGCACAGTGGTTGGACCAGTCTGCACACACCATCAATGGAGAAGGCTTCCTTTCTCCCCACAACCCTGAGAGCACTTGTTATTGGTTGATTTCACGATACCAGCCATCCTTTCTGGGGTGAGGTGAAATCTCAGTGTTGTTTTCATCTGAATCTCTCAAATGATCGGTGATCTTGAACATTTTCGCATATGTTTATTTGCTGCTTTTACTTCTTTGTCTGAGAAATCTCTGTTCATTTCAGATGCCCATTTTTGAATTGGGTCTTTTATTTGGGGGGTCTGATTTTTTTGAGTTCTTTATATATTCGAGATAGTAGACTTTGTCTGAGGAACAGCTGGTAAAAATTTTTTCCCACATTGTAGGTTGTGTCTTAGCTCTGTTGTTGGTTTCTCTTCCAGTGCAGCAGCTTTTTAATAAGATGAGATCCCAGTTGTTGATTCTTTGTGATATTTCCCGTGTTACTGAGGATTTGCTCATAAAGTCCTTTCCTATGCCACTGTCTTCGAGTTTCTACCTAACTTGTCTTCCAACAACTTTAGTGTTTCTGTTTTAATATTTAGGTCTTTAATCCACTTCAATTTTAGTTTAGTGCATGGTGAAAGATAGGTGTCTAGTTTTAATCTTTGGCAGGCTGCAATTCAGTTTTTCCAAAACCATTTATTAAAGAGACTATCTTTCCTCCAGTGAGGATGGTTGGCTCCTTTTTCATAGATGAGGTAGATGAATATGTCTGGAGTTGTTTCTGCATGTTCTAGTCTATTACACTGATCCTTGGGTCTGTTTCTTTGCCAGTACCATGCTGTTTTTATCACAATGGCTTTATAGTACAGTTTCAAGTTGGGAATTGTGGCACGTACTGCTATGTCTCTGTTCCCTAGAATTGCCTTTGCTATTCTAGGTTTCTTCTGGTTCCAGATGAACTTTTGGATAGTTTTCTCTAGTTCTACTAAATATGCTCTTGGGATTTCAATTGGGATTGCACTGAATCTGTATAGCACTTTTAGAAGTATGGCTATTTTCACTATATTAGTTCTTCAAACCCTGAAACAGGGGATATCTTTCCATTTTCTTATATACTCTTTGATCTCTTTTTTCAGAGTGCTGCAGATCTCAATGCAGAGGTCTTTTGCTTCCTTCATTAGATTGATTCCTAAATATTTCATTTTTTTGGATGTTAATGTGAAAGGGGTTGTTTCCCTAATTTCTCTTCCAGTGAGTCTGTTATTTGTGCACAAGAAGGCTATTGATTTTTGAGCATTGATGTTGTATCCAGCTACTCTACTGAATCTGTCAATTAAGTCTAGAACTCTTATGGCAGAGTTTTTTGGGTCTTCTATGGAGACTATCATATCATCAGCAAATAATGACAGTTTAATGTCTTCCTTTCCTATCTTTATTCATTTTATTTCTTTCTCTTTTCTAATGGCTGTGGTTAATGTTTCCAAAACTATTATTGGACAGGAGTGGTGATAGTGGACATTCTTATCTTTTTCCCTATTTTAGCATGAAAGTTTTCAGTTTTTGACCATTTAGTATGATGTTGGCTTTTGGTTTTTCATAGAGACCCTTAATCAGGTTGAGATTAAGACCTTCTTTTCCAAATTTCTGTAGGGTTTTTTTTATCATGAATGTGTTTTGGATTTTGTCAAATTCCTTTTCTGCATCTATTGAGATGATCATATGGTTTTTGTCCTTCTGTTAATATAGCGTATTACATTTATTGATTTGCGTATGTTGAACCATCCTTGCATCCCTGGGATAAATCCGACTTGGTCAGGATGTATAATCTTCTTGATGACCTTCTATATTCTGTTTGCCCATATCTTAGTGAGGATTTTTGCATCTATGTTCACTAGGGAGATTGGCCTGTAGTTCTCTTTTTGGGTTGAGTCTTTTCACCTAGTTTCTTTAACTCTTGTGAATGTAGTTTTTGTATCAGTATCTGTTAAGATTTCTGTCTCTTTGGAAATATAGTCACTAGAGGAAATACCTTCATGTTCATATATTTTGAATTTTAGTGTGAATTTTAAAATAGTATAACCAATTAGGCAAAAAGATACTATATTTTAATTTGGATATTTGACTCTTTTAATATAGGGTATTACATTTATTGATTTACATATGTTGAACTATCTTTACATCTCTGGGATAAATCTGACTTGGTCAGGGTGTGTGATCTTCTTGATGACCCTCTGTATTCTGTTTGCCAGTATCTTAGTGAGGATTTTTGCATCTATGTTCATTAGGGAGATTGGTCTGTAGTTCTCTTTTTGGGTTGGGTTATTCCCTGGTTTTGGAATCAAAGTAATACTTGCTTCCAGGAATGAATTTGGAAGTATTGCTTTCCTTTCAATTTCATTGAAAAGTTTAATGAGTAGTGGCAATATTTCTTCTCGTAATGTTTTGTAGAATTCAGCAGTGAAGCCATCAGGATCTGGGCTTTTCTTTGTTGGTAGATTTTTAATCACTTTTTCAATTTTGCTGATTGTAATTAGGGTGTTTAGAATTTTTATATCTTCTTCGTTCGACTTTGGTAATTCATATGTATCTAGAAATCTGTCTTCTGTGTTTTCCATTTTATTGGAGTACAGGTTTTCAAAGTAAGTGTTGATGATCCTGTGGATTTCTGCTGGTTCTGCTGTGACTTCACCTTTTTCATTCCTAATTGCATGGATTTGAGCCTTTTCTCTCCCTTTTTTTTTCCTCTCTTTTTTTTTTTTTTTTTTTTTTTTGTTCCACGGATCGAATTCCAGTCCTTGTGCTTAACTGAGCTAAATCCTTAGTCCTTTCTTTCCTTGTTTTTGATACCGTTGCCTAAGAGCTTATAGATTTTATTTATTCCTTTGAAACACCAACTCTTTGATTCATTGATTTTTTGTATCATTCTCTTAGTCTCCATTGCATTGATTTCTGCTCTGATCTTTATAATTTCCTCCCTTGTACAAGCTTTGGGTTTGTCTTGCTCTTCTTTTTTCTAGGAGTTTAAGATTCATCATTAGGTTGTTTATTTGAGCTTGCTCTGTTTTTCTAGTGTGGGCATTCACTGCTAATCATACATTTTAATGTAAATATTTACTGTACATCATGATTACACTTCATACATATGCTGTGTGACTTTAACAAATTACCAAACTCCCTGTGCACTAGTTTTCTTATCTTTAAGATGGAGAAAATAGTAGGAACTATATTATGATATGCGTATAAAGTAAATGAACTAATATATATGAAGCATGTAACAGTGACTTGTATGTAACACTATTTGAATTATTATTAGTAATATTCATTTTTACTCATCACATATTGTTACTCAATGTATAAATAGCTTAAATGTGTAATCTTTGTAAAATTTAAAAGCTAAATAAAGCTCATAGGATATCTTTAAAAACTCATTGTCCCACTCATTACAAACATAGTTTGGGTTGTAGTTACTAAGTTACATTGTGTTCTTATTATGCAAACCCAAATTATCCTAATTTGTTAAAAATATAGTTGTGCTTCCCATTAGAATTTTTATTTAAACTGTATTTATTAATAATATTGTTTTCATTAAAATCATAATTGTGTATATTATCCAGTACAGTGTAATATATTGATCTATGCATAAATCCTGGACTCTAAGAGCAAGCTAAATAAGGTATCTATTTCCTCACTTATTTATCTTTTTTTTCATCTTGGGACATATGAAACTGGCTTAGTTATTTTGAAATATACAATAGATTAGTATTGAGTTTAATGTAATAGATCTCAAATCCCATACAATCCATTTATAGAAACTTTGTACACTTCAACAAATAATTCTCTATTCTCTGGCTCCCTACACCCTCCTCACCCAGCCTCTAGTAACCAGCTACTCCTTTGTTTTTAAGTGGTATAGTGGTATTGAGAAACCTGTGATGCCAGTGCATGTTTCTGAAGTATTAATTACTGGAAAACTTAGAAGCAAAGTTTTTACTCACCTGTCAGAGGTCATATTTTTTAAACTAATACTGAACCTTCTGTACTTTCACATTCTTTCTATTTATTTCCTCATTGATCCTGTCATCTTTATATTTTAAATTGCATTATGTTGCTACTTCTAATTTTTGCAACAACATAAAAACATCTATACTTCAAAAAAGTATTGGTTAATAGTTTCAGATTATTCCTGGAAACAGACTGGGTAAATACAGTCAATACATCAAATGTACCCACAATTGTAAATTAGTCATCAAAACTCTTTGAAGTAGATTTTATTAGTAATAGTAGTACAAAAAACTTAATTGTGTTTTTATGGGTCTAAGCCTGGCCAATGTTTCCTTTGTTGAAAATATTTTAGTATTTACCACTTAGAAAATCATGTTACTTGCAGATAAGAACTTTCAATTCATTTTTAATCTGCTTCTTCTTTATTTTTCTGTTTTTCATTTCATTGTATATAACATCGTAGTATATCTACAGAATGAAGACTAACTTGAATGAGCATATTTCGGTCATTCTCAATGTGAGGGGAAACATTCAATCTTTCATCTAAAGCATGATTTTGGCTGAATATTTTATATAGGTGATATTGTCAAGTTGAAAGTTTTTAATCAGGAAAACAGGATGAAATTTTCCAAATGATTTTAATATGAAATTATTTGATATTTTCTTCTTTAATGTACAAATATAGAGAATTAAATGATCTTAAGTTGCTGCAATAATCCCATTTGATAATAGTGTATTAATATTTTAGTATATTATGAGATTTGATAAGTTGATATTTTGTTGAGAACTTTTGCTCATATATCCAGGAATAACATTTGCACATTTTTCTTATGGTCTCTATTATTTTCCATATGTAAATATTTAAACCAATAATTTATAGCATATATATATATATACATATATATATTCAAACCACAAAAGCCAAATGTACATTTCAATGAATAAGATAATTATGAAATATATATTCTACAAAATACTAACCAGTAATAACTTTTGATACATACAAATATATGCATTTATTTCAAATTACAATGCTAAATAAAAAAGACACAAAGACTCCATATTGTCATGATTTAATTCTTTAAAAAATCTAGGGCAAACTAATATATAGTGACAGAGTAAGACAATGCATTGCTTGAGATGGAAAAAAGGGAGAATGGATTTAAAAGGAACATAGGAAAAGATTGTGAAATACTATGTTCTCTTCTGCATTACAAGTTTGTTGTGTACATAAGTATTTATACAAACTCACCAAATTGTGCATCTTACATGTGTTAAATTTATTGTAAGTAAATTATGTATCAATGATGTTGTAAAAATAAAATAACTAAATATAACAATTTCATGTTGATTTATCTGATGTTATCTACATTTTAAAGAGAAGAAACAAAAGGCTGGTTTGTGAAATAAAGTTCTAGATTTACTAAGTTAGCAAATGAAATAGACAGAATTCAAAGCCATAAGAATGTCTTACAAGCTTGAGTACTTAAGTAATATTTTGCACTGCATCTTTAAGTGATTTTTAAAATTAACATATTTTATTACATTTCTTCACTATATTACTTGATAGCATTACAGATGAACATATTTGTATGTATTTAAATCAATATTTAAATTTTATTTTCATTAATACTGTTGAAACCATGTATTGTTTTCACTCTATTAAAGATATATTGTGAACCAAATAATTTTTCTAAGCTTACCTAAGGCATAAATCTCCATGTATTTTCACAAATCAACATCTTTACCTCTGGGAGAAAATTTAATTGTTCCATCTTATTTTTTAGCTGATGCATCTGAGGGAAAATCATCTTCAGATTTGTAAGCATATCTTACCACAAACACTTTCTTACATATATGGTTTATATGCAGCAATAGAAGTGTCCAATTGTTTATCTCAACTCCTAATCTAAGGACTGGGCCTATTCATATTATAATTTTTATCACACTTCACAAAAGCTAGTGATGCACTAGATAATTTCTTTCATTGGTTCCCCAAAAACTCATACAAGATACTCAAAATTCCAGTTTCCATGTAGACATTATGTTTGTAATGTTACAAAAGTCATTTTGTTGGTTAGCACCTCAAGGAAACTAATTACAAAATGACGTTAGATATGCAAGATATTTATTGATATGAATTCATGTTTTTAAGAAAAATGAAAAAGAAAAAGGGAGAAGGAGGAAGGGAAGGAGAGAGGGTGAAGAATATACAGGGAGAATGCTCAAACCACACAGGTAAGTCTTATTCCTGTCTTCTTAAAACAGATGCCATCATCAATGAGAAAGATTTTGGAATCATGTATCAAACTAGAAAGATTACAAGAAACTTTTCTTCAAACAGAAGGCTTTCTCTAGGTCAGAAGTGCCTGTTGGAGTCCTAAGCCTTTCATGAAAGGCCCTTTCAACTCCTCTGCAGTGCTCAGCATCAGAGAAGAGTACTCATGGAATTCAGTGGTAGATCCAAAAGTACTATGACTATGGACATGAGACTATTAAGGTGCTTGCCACAATAAAAGATTTGAGTGACACATTTTTCTGGCTACTATAGTCATACAATTGCTTGAATTTTCACACAGAGTAGAGGAAATGACTCACGTTAAATATATAATAAAAGAAGTGTGGATTATAAAACTATTAAGACATTTTTATTGAATCAGGAGCTATTTTTAATTCAAATCTATGGACTAGATAGGTTCAGATCCACCAGCATCTTGTTCTCACTTTTTCCTTTAACAGAGAAGTGAAATGACTCAAAACATATTTTATAAAATAACTATGAGCTTTTATTTCTAATGTGTTCTTCCTCTCCCTTTCCCCCAATAGAGGCAATTTCCTGGGTTAAGTTTGTGAAAATAACTTTGCCCCATGTGTGTTCCCGAGACATTACATACTGTATAGTGCTTTTATGAGATCATTTGGCTTGAATTTTTATTTATTCTCATGAGTCACTCCTAGGAAATGATAATCTACAGTAATTAAACCGAGAAATTTATTTTCAAAAGTTTGAAAGGTTACTAGGCATTGCTTCTTAATAAGTCATTACAATAGTGATAATTCCAGTGATGAGTAGCCAAACTGTTTGTCACAATACAGCTCTGACTTGATGGAGGAAAATTTAATAATTATCTTCCCTATTCTCTTCCATTATCATAAACTTATGATATCTGAAACAAAGTGTACAAAACAGAGGAAATCAAGTGTTTTTGACACAATATTCTTTTTCATTTGTTTTCCTTGTAGATTGACATTCTGTTTTCTTTCCTCATATTTCCAGCTCCTTTCAATTAGCATCATTAAGTTAACCCTTGATCCATGGAAATCTAAAAAGCATTGGATGTCAACTCATTTATTTTCATACTTGAGAATTTTTAGAGTAATAGATGAAAATTTCTCTGATTTTGATTCATTTTCTCAGCCAAAACCAAAGTGCTTTAACTGAGGTGATGGACATGGATTTTACCTCACTTTTAATATTGCAGAGCAGAAAATAACCTTCTAAGATTAGAAGGTATAAATGTGCAAAGTACATTGCTCTGACAAGGGTTATTTTGTTTGATCAGCCGTATTGGCATTATATGATCTTTAATGGATAGAATTTTACTTTATTACTATGCATTAACAATATTCTGATTGAACATTCACATAGAAGGACCTGATCTAATTACTCACAAGGCAGTATTAAAAACAAAAATAAAAAACCTCTTCTTTACGCTTACACTTGATTTAAGAAATATGAAAACTAAATTAAGGAAATTATGTAAATAGAATTTGTTATTATATGTGTATATATAAATATCATACATATACAAATTGATATATATAATATTATATGTAAAATATCGATACTTTGGGTATTGGGAAACAAAGTTTAATGTTGCTTATACATGTAACTGGAAAAAATTTATAATATAACTAATAAGGAAAGTAGGTTTTATTACAACACAGGATAGATAAAGCTATTTTAAATTCACACTTAAATTAAAATTTTTCATGAAAATATATTGCAGACATTTCTGCCTTGAGAAATAACTCCCATTAAAGAAAAACTAATTGCTAACATTAATATATTATTTGATATAAAATACAGAGTCTTCTTTAAATTCTGTTGAACAAAGTTACTCTTCTTATCCTAAAAAGCATTAAACTGGGTTAAGGCCAGAGAAATTCTCTCATTCATGAATTTAATAAATTTTATTTTAATGAATTTGTAGCCCAAGTTTTATATGTATAAGTGAAATAAATTTATTTATTTATTTATTTTTGAAGAAGAAAAGATATCCAATTGTTGCCATAACCCCAAGTAGTACCAAATTAAATACAAATCATATTTGGAATGAAAAGGGAATAATTGCAATTTTTTTTTTGGTACCAGGGATTGAACTTGGGAGCTTGTGCCTATGAGGCAGGTGGGGGAACCACTGAGCTAAATCCCTGGCCCAAATTGCAATATATTTTGTGGCAAAACTGGAAAATATATCTGTATATGGTAACATTGATTCTAAAAATTAATATGTCACTTAGATTGATTAGTTGGATAAAATAAATCTCACTTTTCTCATATTTACAGAGAAAAATTCATGTAGAAATGGAGAAACCATATATGCACATTTCTCAGTATGATTAATCTACATTTACTAAAAGTGTTAGACTCTCCATTAAACATTTTAAAGCTTTTAACACCTCAGGGCTGCTTAATTCCTATTATGCCACTGGGAAAATTAAAATAGAGTCTATCAGTCTTAGAATAATTCGATTGCCTTCAATTAAACCAGCAGAACTTCTGCCATACTTCTTTATTCATTTCTAATCAATTTTATTACATTTCAAGTTTTCATAGCTTCTCGGCCTTTTGGCTAAGATCAAGTGTAGTGTATTACAAGTTTTCCTACAGAAACTGTTTGAAAAGCAAAACATCTAAGAAATTGGTGCTCCAGAGTTAAAGAATATATGGTTCCTATTTTTAGATTTAAAAAATGGGGGGAAAAACATACAAAATACTTAATATTAAAGATTTCCCTAAAGGTCACATCTGAAGAAAATTAAATGAAAATATTAGGAATGGAAGGATAGAATATGAGTGAAGGTTTTCTGAAAATTGTTTTTCTTTGGTTTCCTTAAGGGTTC
The DNA here is from genome assembly GCF_053883595.1 of Heterocephalus glaber. Lineage (NCBI taxonomy): Eukaryota > Metazoa > Chordata > Mammalia > Rodentia > Bathyergidae > Heterocephalus > Heterocephalus glaber. Next base: position 6,376,091 of record NW_028258354.1, on the reverse strand, counting down.
CAAATATAACAAACCATTTTCATAGACGAAAGAAGAAGGAAATTAGGTTTTATTATAACATGATATAAATAAAGCTATTTTAAATTCATACTTCTTTAAATTAAAAATTTGTTAAAATATATTGGATACATTTCCATATTTCAAGTTTCACTTTCTCATAATTTTTAGCCCAACCTTTAGCTTAATAAAAATATATATTTTGCTATTGTTGGACAAACCAATCTATGCATGCCATTACATACAGTTAATTAATGGCATTGTTGAGTACAAGTATACCCTTACTAATTGTTGCCTGTGCCATCTGCCCATTTCTAGTAGTGGGGTGTTAAAATATCCAACTATAATAGTGGATTCCTGTATTTTTCCTTGCAGTTTTATTTGTTTTTACCACATATATAGTTTGTTATTCTGTTGTTCAATTCAGGAAGTTACAGGACGATGGTGGAGTGGTGAACAGCAAGGAAACGGCCTTTCCAAGATTTGGTGTGCAGACACGAATATAGCAACACAAGGAAAAGAAAAAGGAGGGAAGTGAATCCCCGAGACCTAACAAGGAACTGAAGTGAGGATTGAAGCCCATTGTGAGAGATTTCAACGAAGAAGAAGGGAGTAGCAAGTGGCAAATTCTCCCTCAGCCCTAACTCACTGCATGGGAAGGGATACTCCAACCTGCAGATGCACCATGGCTTCTGGTGACGTCAGAGGCCTTCACGAAAAAACATATCAGGGAAACAAAGCAGTGGACACAGTGGACTGTAGTGACTGGTGAGTTATTTGGGATCAAATGTCCCCCAAGAGAGGACAATTGGCTGGTAGACATATTGGAGAGGATTCAACAGAGCTTGAAACTCAGAGCAGCTAGGAGCTGGCTCCATCAGGGTGAGGCAAAATCAGGTTCAAGCAGGCAGGCAACTAATCAAGTGTTGCAGGCTGAACAAAATGAATTCCAGTCTCACAGAGAGAAACCAGCCTGAATTTCAGAACTAAAAGTGTAGGCTTGCTGGGATTATCCACTACCCCTCTGTAAATCTATGGCTGGCTTTGGGGCATTAATCAACATGGATCTGGACTCTGTCTACTTTGACTTTGAACTCTTTGAACCTGTGATTTGATGTCTAACATTAATTTGGGGGAAATTTTGTAGCCCTTACTCTTTTGGAAATATATTCCTTTATTTCTCTTTCTTTTCTCCCTCTAAAATTTCCACTATGGGAAATTTATAATTTTTGCAGTTGTCCCACAGTTCTTACATATATCTTGTTATCTTTGTGTCTTTGTTCTCTTTGCTTTTCAATTTTGGAAGTTTCTGTTGCCATATTATCAAGCTCTGCCATTCTTTCCTCTGCAAGGTCCAGTCTATTAACAAGACCATTAAAAGTGTTATTAATTTTAGTTGAAGTTTCTTTATAATCACTGGTACTTCTTTTTGGATTTCTGTCTCTTTACTTATATTGCCTATCTATACACACTTTCTAGTTTATCCATTTATACTTTAGTATACTGAAGTGACTGACATTTAAAAATTCCTGCTTTGTATAGTTCTAATGCTTGCTCTTTTTCAACTGTGTGTTTTGCCCTTTAATATGCCTTGCTATTTTAATCTTCATGACTAAATAGTTCTGGGTGAAATGCTTTGTTACACATAGGCCTTTAGGTACGTGGTGGTAAGGTGTGAAAGGAGTGAGAGGATCTACACTTCTGTGGTTAGGTCTCAGTCTTTTATTGATCCTATGCCTCTAGAATGTAAATTCTATATTTCTCACTGACCCCATAACATTATGTGGTACAAAATTGCTAGAATGGTTTGGAACTCAATATTTACCTTCAAGAAACCTCACTTAGGCTCTGATGTAACTCTAGCAGTAGGACACTGTAAACTAGTTTGTCTTGTGGGTATAGCTTGTTAAGAACAGAATGGTTGCCTTTTTCCTCCATTTGCCAGATGCACAAGCTCTCTAATATTTACTTGGAGGATCTGTTCAAGCTATTAAAGGTAAAACACAGAAAAGATTGGGTTCTCTAGGAATTTTCAACTCTCAGATCTGTCTATTCAGATCCTGTAGAAATTCATCAGTTCTAGCTGAAGTTTTCCCAGCCTAACACAAGTCCTAACAGATATTTCTGCTAAGGTCTGTTGTAATTTTCTGTTTCTACTTATCACTCCAGTTTTGAGGACAAGCAATGATCTTACCTCCCTTATAGATCTAAGAAGAGTTGATTTTTTCAGTTGTTTAGGTTTTCACTGTTAGCATGGGACTCTAAGTCCCTTACATGTGAAAAAGAAAATCAGAATATTAACTTCATGTAATTGCACCTTATCTATTTTTCTCAGACTATCCAGGTGTTTTTGTATTGCTTTATATATTTATTTATTAAAATATTTCATATGTTGTAAACAAAGTGACATTATTTATTTCATTATTTTTAATTTATTTATACGTGTTTGGAGTACATGATGTTTAAATTCATCTTAGGAAGTGGGGACATGTACTTAAACATATCTTAATTCTTTTTTACTTCCTTCTCCCTTCCGCCAATTTCCCACCCTCCCTCGATCTCTAGGTCCCCTTTCCCCATTTTCATTATTACTATTATTATGTTAGTTCATGTTTGTATTTTACTCAATGACATAAAGGCCTAATGTCTAAAATTATGCTCACTATAAATTTTCATAATCCCATCTTTGCCTGGGCTTTCTCTTTGGAAGTTTGTGAATTTTGTCTTCATAATTTGTTCCTCCAGAGAATGTTTGCTTTACATTTAAGCTACCCTGGTAAATTAAAAAGAAGGATTTAAGTTAACTTCTGAGTTGGCTTTATTTTTTTTGGAGGCAAGTAGTTGGTGTAAATAAAATCTCCAGTCATTCACAAAGGATATCTACAGTTAAAAAGTCTCAGGATGCCTTTACCCTTTATTTCTCCAAGTTAAGAAGAAAAGTTTAATTTTAATAGAGGGTATTTTTTCTTTGTTTTTGTTTTTTGTTTGTTTGTTTGCTTTTGCTTTTTGAGACAAGACCTCATTATGTAGCCCAGGCTGGCCTCAAACTTTCAGAAATCCTCCTGCTTCAGTCTCACAAGTTCTGGGATTATAGGCATGCATCATGACACCTGGCTAGAGGGCACTTTTTCTACACTTCTTACTGAGTTTTTAAACTTTCAAAGTTCTTAGATGTATGCAGTAAATCTAGATATTCATAGGTTTCAGAAACTTAAATAGGTCTTCTATTCTGTCTCTTGGGTAAACAAATATATCAATGTTCACTGTACAGGCATAGTTACATAGCCAGTGTATTACTTAATTATGTGACCACCTTTTATATAATTCTAGGTTAAGAAACTATCTAAGTACAATATTTAATTAGACTTTCTAACTTGTATAAATTTTTCTTTTGCTTAGATTGGAAAGACCACACATGTGGTTGCTGAAATTAAATTCATGCCTACTTATTCCCAAAGCTGATAATTATGCTAATCGGAGTCACAGCCAGTGACCCAAATTGGATATGTACATAGGAAATTCATGACTCAGAAGCATGTCCAGACACAGAAAAGATATGCTCCAACTAGGTCACACACAGATTTGGCAAGCATGGACGTTAGGTTCCTCAACCTGGAACTGGTTGATCAAATGTGAGTCAATTTGGAACTGACAAATACCCACATAGACTCGATTTTAAATATGAGCACAGCTAACTAAAACTTTCAAGTTGAAAGCACACTGAAGAGTCTAAGAGTGAGGAACTGTAGATCAGTAACAAATAAGAAAAAGAAACAGCATAAGAAAGGAGAGGAGCAGGAGTATATATACACAATATTCTCTATGAAATTTGTTTGGATATGCAATTACTGTGATTGACTTTTATCCCAATGACTTGCCTGTGAAACTTAAAAGATTTTCATCAAACCTCTAATGCTCACCCTTTCTCTTCACTAATGTGTTTGATGGATTGGTGCCAGCGGATCTAAGCTTACAATAGAAGCAATCTTAACACTCTCCCATATTCACCGTGAAGAACAGCATTTCAAAAGACATGACTCTATTTTTTTCTTCTGGTACTAGGGATTGAACTCAGGACTTTGCACTTTCCAGTCAGGGTTGGCAGCACTGAGCCACATCCTCACCCCTACATAACTCTATTTTCACATCTCTAGGTATATATTGCCTTTGTGAGTTTGTAGTTGCTTTGTTTCTGTTGTTCCCATAATTTGGAAATAATTAAAAATCATTATGAAAGAAACCAAACATATTTAGAAGTTTTCTAATGGAATAAGCATTTTAAATAAATATATGACTTAAATGTTCTTTTTTAAAATTTTGTCTTCTGTGATTCAGAACAGTTCTTTCAGTTTGATATGATGACTTTTCAAATATATTTAAAATAAAATCAAATGACAGAAGTATATGTGGATCAGGATTTTTAAATGACAGAATAACAAAGAGTTATAAAGACAATTTATAAATCCATTAATTTGAAAGGTACAGTATGGACTCAGATTATTAAGGTATTAACTGATGTCAGTTTAAATTAACATATTTCTAACCTTTAGGTCAAAAAACAGATTTAAATGAAGCCATCCCAAAATGTGGGCATATGTGAATATAGTAAAGTTAATCAAGAATAATCTTTGAAATATTTCCCCAAATTATATATTAAATATAAAAATATAGACTTGCAATGATTTCACTACGTCAAATGCCACAACTATTTCATTTATAATTGCATCTATCATTTACTACAATTAGTGATTGAACTAATTTAAATTAAATTAAATAGCAAATTTAAAATTTTATGTGTATGGTTATAATTCCTCTAATACAATCACAAGTCAGTGCTTAAACAGCTCAGCTGAGGAAAATATTTTTTAAATATTATAATGTTATGGACGAGGGAGTTCGAACAATCAAGAGGTGTGCCACCTCTGTGTCAGATTTGAGCCAATTTATCAAAGCCAGTGGTCTTTGGGGAGCTAGCACCTGGAAAGTTCTCTTGGCAATGGGAAGCAGTTTGATTTCTCCCTTTAAATCATCCTTTCAGTTGGGGAGGTCTCAGGGGAGAGCAGTGGTATCCTGGAGAAGCAAAACCATGCCAGATTAGTGGGGAAGGCACAAGGAAGTTCCACACACTAGGTAAGCTACAAAACATTCTGCAACTATACCAAGTTTACTGCCAAACAGGATGCGGGGGTTTTGGGTACTTTGTCCAAGCACAGCTACAAACTGGTGTTGAGGCTCACAATGGAGTTGGGTTGGCTATCACATTCCCAATTCCTCTAAGCATGATGTCAAAGCATTGACTCAGTTAGAGCCTCTTGATTGGGCAGGGGATTATACAAGGGTTTGTAGTAGGATCTCATATACATCAGTTTAACAGAGGCTATGTGCTGTTTTACAAAGTTGATTATACAATTAAGAATACAGGGGCCAATCAAGAGCCGGAGAAAAAGCAAGATTAGGGGACCAGCCAGTCTGGTGATGAGGGTAGTTACCCAAGAGCTCCAACTGAACAGGTTACGATATCATGAGTTTTTACTTTCCCTCTCCTTCTGACATCTATCTAGGCTTTCCTTGACCTTTTGAAGGGTACTGTGGATTACATCAGACATGTTGGCATACAAACAACATGCCTTTCCTAGAGCAGCACATAATCCTCCTTTTGACAAGACTACTAGATTAAGCCCCTTCGATTCTGGAGGACTATCTCAGCTAGTGAATCTACTTGGGAGCAAAGAGTCTCAATGGCATATTGCAGGCTTCCTAGGTCCATGTCTACCTGTTGTGCTAAAGCTGAGAGTCCAAGTTTTCCTCTAGCCAATGTGGCACTTCCAAGTGTCCCTGAGCCAGCTACCCCAAAAGCCAACAAAATTGGAATGACTATGGTGGTTGCTCACTTCTGTCTGTATGGTATTCTGGGGGTTCTATGAAATCCCATCCTTGCATTCCTCCATACACATAAACTTGAGGCAGAACTGAGATGAAGATGCACAAGACCTCAGGTCTAGTATCTCCCTTAGGAGGTTTGACACCCCTAGTGAACCCTGAGGTACAAGCTAGCCAAGTGCTGTTAGGGGCAAAATAAACCCTCAAGATCCCCAGAGTTACAGTTTGGCTACACACAGCATGGAAAGGGGAGTTACTCATATCATAAGAAGTTGCCAGACAGGGTGCATTTCCATAAACCTTATTAATTGTCAAGAAGTGCATGCTAAGGCAGTATTTAAGGCTTTGACTGGGCCCAAGCCTCCCACATCACATAATGAGGAGGTTTTGCTTTTAGACAGAGCCAACAGTCCTGAGGCAGGTCTGGTTGAGTCAGGTTTAACATAGTGTGGATGGCTCCCAGGATGGAGAATAGGGAGGGAGGAACTCTGAGTGGGGTGTCAGCTTTATTGGTGGCTAAGAGCAGACACTTTGAGGTAGGGATAAAAGGGTGAGGCTCAAGTAAGGGGTCCTTTATCTTCATTAAGGGTCCTATTGGGTGTCTCAGTGCTTGGCTTAGCAACTGGCTTTGAAATGTAATGATTTCCCTTGGGTCAGAAATTAGTCCTCCAGGGAGCCATAATTAGAATCCCCAATTCTATCCTGTGGCCCATTTAGAGTTCCAGGGCCTTTGTATCAGAATTGTGACTCAGCACCCATGTTTCCAAACTGTTATATGGTTAGTGACATTTGGTCCCCCACTATAGGAGGCAATCTTTAATTAGCCCCAGTTAGTGCAGTAGAAATCAGTTGGGGACCCACAACCCTGCTGTCCAAATAGATTGAATCCTGTACACATATAAAAGTCATGGATTTCAGGTTTATGAACTAATAGTAGTAGTTTCCCCTATCTTTCCTAACTAACAGAGATCGACCTCAGGCAATCTGAGAGGTTGCCTGAGGTGGGTGGTACCAAAAGTAATATTACCTTGAATTTCTTCTGAGCTAAAGGAGGAGAGGAGAAAGGAGTACAACTCTCCTCATTGCATTTCCCAGAGTTCAACCTCATCAGCCCAAAGACAATAAAGACAAGAGTCACAATCATGATTAGACTAGCCTTAGTTTTAAAAGGTCATGTCCCAGTTCAGCAGTCCACCCACTTGATGTGCAAATAGTGAACCCACATCGAGATTCACTCAACCTTGAGAGCTGAGGGCATTATGAGGATGACCATGTAGGGTCCCTTCCAGACTGGACTCAGTCCTTTACTCTGGAAAAGCCTTAATGCAGAAAGTATCCGTGGGCTGCAACAGGTGGGACAGCATAGACCTGGGCAGGGGCTGAGTAGCTCATACCTGAGAGTGAATAGTTTTCTGTACCTGTTGGAGAAACTGAAGATACTTTAATAGGGACTGGTTAGAAAAGTTTTCTAGTACCTCACTTTTGACCTTGGGGATCAGGGGAAGGGGTCTTCCAAACATAATTTCCTAAGTAATAAAACCTGCTTTATAAGGGGTGTGCCTCACTCTAAGGGCAGCCAAAGGCAGCAGGCTGACCACCCTTCACCCATTTCCAACATCAATTTGGTCAGAGTAGATTTTAGGGTCCAATTCATCCATTCCACTTACCCTGAGCTTTGGGGTCAGTAGGCATAGTGGAGTTTCTAATTTATATCCAGTGCCCTCTGACTAAGTGAGTTATAGAGGCTACAAAGGTGGGGCCATTGTCAGATCTAAATGGACACTGGTAGTCAGAATCTGGGAATTAATTCCTGAAGAAGTTTCTTTGCCACCATAGTGGCAGTCTCCCACTGAGTGGCATTGACCTCTGTCCTACCTGAGAAGGTATATATGAAAACCAGAAGGTAGTGACAGCCATCCACTGGTGGTTTAATCTCTGTGAAATCCACTTCCCAATGTTCTCCAGGATTCCTACTCTGGAATCTGACCCCAAGGGGTGCAGATGGACCCTGGCTGGAATTTACTTGTACACAAGTTGGGCACCTAAGAGAGTCCTGGCAGGCCAGCTCTTGCACCTTTGAAAAGCAGTATCTTGGCGCTAAAAGCTTGGCCACTTTGGAGCCCCCTAGGTGCATGACTCAATGAAGCTGCTGGATGAGCTGTCATTCTAATGCCTAGTAGATGCGACCATCTGGACATTTCCACCAGCCTTGGGGATCTTTCTTTGCTTGCAGATGGCTTGCTTTTTTATCTTCCTCTTCATTGTAAGTAGGGCTATTTGGGAGCAAAGGGGGAGGAGGACTCACTGTAGGCAGGATCACTAAGTGTTCAGCTGGCCTCAGGACTGCCTCTCTGTCTGTGCAATCTGCAAGTTGTTTTTCCTTAGCCTTGAGTGTATTGTCCTTTTTTATGACCCCAAACATGAATGAAGGCCACCTTCTTGGGAAGCCATATCACCTCTAGGAAAGACAATATCTCTTCTTTGTTTTTGATGGTCTTTCCTGTGGCTGTCAGAAGCCCTCTCTCCTTTTAGATGCTCGTGTGTAGATGTAGAGTAGCAAAGGCATACTTACTGTCTTCTTTTCTTTTTCTTTCCCCATCTCAAAGCCTGGGCCAAGGGGATCACTTCTGCCTTTTGCCTCAAGGTCCCCTAGGGCAGAGGCTGGGCCCAAATGACTTGATCAACTATATTCACTATAGCTCCTGCCCTCCACACCCCACTTACCACCGTGCTGTTTCCATCTGTGAAGAGGATGGCATCTGTCTCAGCCAAGGGGTGTCTGTTAAGTCTGACTGGCCTCCCTGGATGTGGTTCAACAGCTCCTCACTGTTGTGAATTGGGATATCAGGGTCATCATCTGGCATCAGTATAGCCAGACTGAGAACCTGTCCTGCTGAGAAGACCTGAAAAGCTGGTTGAACAAGACACTTTGACACTGAATAAGGTGGATGTTTGACATCCATTTGTTAGTAGCTCCCCCACTCCCAACATAGTCTCTATTGAATGAGGGGCAGTTAGGATTAGGTCCTGTCTCAGGGTCAATTTATCAGCCTCCTTGACAATAAAGCTGTGGTAGCTGCTGCCAGAAGACATGAAGGCCATCCTCAGGCCACAGGATCTAATCTTTAAGAGAGATCAGCCATAGAGCACTTCCAGCATCCCAAGGACTATGTTAGGAATCCCTTAACAATCCCTCTTACCTCATGGATTAATAGATGAAAAGACTAAGTAACATTGGATAGTGCCAGAGCTCGAGCTGATACCAAAGCACTTTTCAGATTCTGGAAGGCTTTTTATTCATCTATTCCCCATTCTAGGGCTTGATTCCTCCCTGGCAGAATGGACTGGACACACTATTGTGGCAAACCCAAGTATCCATAGGTGACAGTATCCAGGTGTACCTGGGAATTCTCATACCTGTTTCTTGGTAGTTAGTGTGGGTATCTGGAGGATGACCTTTTTCCTGGCCTGGGACAAAGCTCTTCTTCCTTCTGAGATTTCATACCCCAGGTATGATACTTTAGGGGCACAGAGTTGTGCCTTCTTGGCTGAGACATGGTTGCCCAACTCCTCTAGTAGCTAAAGAAGTTCTCACATCCCTTGTAGGCATTCTGAATAGCTAATAGCAGCTAATAAGAAATCATCCACATATTGAAGCAGGGTGAGGTTAGGGTGGTGGTATTGAAAACTCACCAAGTCCTTCTGGAGGGCCTCACCAAACAGTGTAGGTGAATTTTTGAATCCTTGAGGCAGCTGGGTCCAGGTGAGCTTGCAGGAGTCACTGGAAACTGGATTAGTCCACTCGAAGGCAAAGATAGGCTGGCTAGCTGAGGCAAGGAGCACACTAAAAAAAAGTGTCCTTTAAATCTAGCACAGTATATATTTGATGCTCAGGAGACAGCAAACTCAGGAGGATGTATGGGTGGGGACAGTAGAACACAGAATTACCACTCACCAGTTAACTTCTCTCAAGTCCTGAACTGGCCTGTAATCTGATGTCCCCAGTTTCTTTACCAACAAGAAAAGATTGTTCTATGGACACCTGCAGGAAGTTAATATCCCAAAGTCCACCAACCTCTTAAAGTGAGGTGCTAGCCCCTGTCTGGGCATCTGGGAGATGGCATATTGTCCAGATCTCATCCCAGCAAAGGGGAATGGGCCATCTGGTATTACCAGAAAAGAATAAGCAACTTGTTTTGATCCCAGGATCACCAGTCATTCACTCATGAGTGGGACATTTTGGATTACTCCTGTGGCCACCTGGATGGGAATGGTTTGTGATGAAAGCTCTCCCAGAGGAAGTTTAAACACTGACATCTCAGTGCCAGTGTCCATCAGGAAATGGACCCGTTCACACCCTAGTCCAACAATTACCATGGGCTCCTGGGGACCAAGAGAGAAGCCTTGGCCCCCTCAGTCTGAATCTTTCTTTCCCCAAGACATGGGGAGGGATAGTACCTTGGTAGAGGCCCTGTGGGGGCTATCATTTTTCTAGTGCCCTTCCTCCTTGCAATAGGTACAATGATTTCTCCCCAATGGCAGGTGTTCTCCTGGTTTTCTAGGCACCCACCCTTTGCACTTCTCAGGGTTGGGTCCCTATTTTCAGACACCTTTTCAGCTACAGCTGATGTTCATTCCTGGGAATCCCTCCAATTTTTGTAATTTTCTCCTAATATGGGGTGCAGACTGAGTAACATAAGCCAAATGTATAGCTGTATTGTTCTTTGGAACAGAGGGTTCAAACAGGGTGTAAACTCAGAAGGCCTCGCTGAATCTCTCCAGGAATGCAGCAGGGGATTCTTCTGGTCCCTGCATTGCTTCAGTGGTTTTTGACAGATTTATGGGTTTCCAAGCTGATGCTCAAATTCTGTTCAACAAGTTCCAGTGAAAAGTAATCAAAGCCTGTTTTCCCCCTGAAGAATTTGGATCCTATTCAGGTTCTTCCAAGGGGAACCCTTGCTTCAGCAATTCATGGGGCTCCTCCTCTGAATGTCCCCCCTCCCTGCCATGAAACATTTCTGGCCTCAAACCTAATCCTGTCCTGCTACTTAGATGTGAACGAGGTCAATAACAAATGCTGACAGTCATCCCAGGTTGCTAGATGAGTCCTACAGATCAACTCTATCAGGGCTTCTCAGAGACTGGTGGATTCTAGGTTTTCCAGTTATAGAGGTCAGAAGTGAAAAGGAAACATATACCAGCAATGAGCGGTTTCCTGATCCTGCCCCACTGGGAGAAGGGAGCTCCCTCAAAGGCAAGAGAATCTCTGGACTACATCTTCCTGAGGTGGTGACCTTCTGCCAGAATCAGAGACACTGTCATACGGGGGAAAGGTGGCAGGAGAAGTAGAGGAAGAAAGAAGGAGTTGGAGGCAAGTGAGTTGGAACAGACAGGAGAGGGTTATGTGGAGGTGGATGGGGAGGATTTCCTTAGCATCTGACTGCTGTAGAATTGGTTTCTGTCTCTCCTGAGTTCTCCCATGAGGGGGGCAGCAGCCTTTGGAAACAAGCAGATTTAAATAGGCCTTTGAAGTGCAGGCCTTTAGCCATGGAGGAGGGTGCTCCACTAGAGTAAACTGGGAGTCAATGTAAGGGAACTAATAGGGGTATCCTGGTGACCCAGTAACAACCTTCCAAACTGCTTGAACCAGAGTTGAGGGAGCCCTCAGAGGGCCAGCCCACACCAAAAGAGGTCTACTCGAGCTTGCAAAAAGTATGAAGTTTGTCCTTTGACATTTTCACTCCATAATCACCAGAAAATCCTGAAGTAAAATTTTTAAGCATATAGATCAGGGGTGTAACAGGTTGTGAAGTTGCCAACCCCATGGTAGAGAGACTTAGGGCAGACAGGGATACCCAAGAATAGTAGCTGCAAGATCAAATAAAAGAGAAGAAGATGTCTGGATGTAGAGAAAAAAGGCTTAGTCTTTAAGTGGTGCACCTTTGAACAATTTCACAACAGACAAAGGAAGGGGATGTACCTCTGTTGGAGGAACCACTCAGTCAACTGGCCGTGGGCCTCTCAGGCACTTTAAGGACCATTCAGGCTTTAGAGTGTATTTACCTCATTGCAACAGCACCCACTTGGCCTTTCTTAGACAAGTTCATGGAACCACAGTATGACTTCATTCAGATCCCATAACTCCAAGGGGGAAATCTCTCTCTTTGTTGTGGGACACAGACGGAACAGTCTATAGTTTATACTATCTGTTATCATTCATTCACCCATTCAAACAGCAATCATTCAGAGGCTAAAAAAAACATTCCAAAGCCATCCCCATGGATTTACTAGATTGCCTGACTTGCAGTCAGACTAGAGGGCTACCTCAGTCAGCATCCTGACCTTAGGAGGTGTCCGGGAAGTGCCTCCATCAAGAACTATTGTTCCCCACCAAAACCAGAAGGATCCTTACCTGCAGACCAGACCAGATGGACTCCAGAAAATTTGGAGGGTGTCTCAGGCATTTCTGCAGTCCCCTCCTTGTGAGCAGTGAGACTACTGGGTCTTGGAACATCCCAGGGGGTGCCCCCTCTATAGTTTGTTGCCACAGATGGCAGAGATTACAGCAAGGTGAGTCCACCCATTGTGGCCATCTTGCTGGGCCTCCAGCTGTTAAGGACAAGTGAGTTAGAACAATGGAGATGTGCCACACTCTGTGTCAGATTTGAGCCCATTTATCAAAGCCAGTGGCCTTGGGGGAGCTGGCACCTGGAAAGTTCTCTTGGCAAAGGGAAGTAGTTTGATTTCTCCTTTTAAATCATGCTTTCAGTTGGGAAGGGCTCAGGGAAGAGCAAGTGGAATCTTACAGAAGCAGAACCATGGCAGGTTAGTGGGGGGAAATAAGGAAGTTTCACACACTAGGTGAGTTACAAAGCATCCTGCAACTATAGCAAGTTTACTGCCAAAGAGGGTGCAGGGGTTTGGGGTACTTTGTCCAAAAGCAAGCATTTTGTCCAAGCACAGGTACAAACTGATGTTAAGGCTCAAAATGGAGTCAGGTTGGCTATCACAATAGTAATTTTAAACCACAAACGAATCACCCCACAAAATCAAGTTAACATATTTTGCAAAGAATTTGTAACCTAAGAACACAAAGCTACACCTTCACTAATTTGAACAATACTGCAATAAAAACACATTTATTGAAATGAGAATAAATAAAAGAAACTCAGCATGATGATTTTAGGATATATAATAGTTAAGTAATAATTTACATTAGAGATGTAATGCTTATAAAACTGTTGACTCATTATTCTGTCAAGTAATAAAAGGATAATGGCTGTTAAAAAAGCTCTCTACATTTCATTATGTTCTAACTTACAATATTTCAAACCTTTTATAGACTACTTAATCCATTGGTTCATTGACTAAATCCTTTATCTTTCAAGATCATAAAAGTAACACTTTTGTCTGTATGTAGCCAAAGTTTTAAGTATTTTATTTGTGTTTCTGTTCTGTGGCTTATTGGTGTTCACACTCCATGCTTGTATCTTAAATTGTGTTGTTAGAGTAGGTCAGGTAATACTATAGAGGGAATATAAATAGTGATATGTTGTAAGTCATCCAAATAGTAAAAATAGGTGTCTAAAATAAAAATAGAAAATAATGGAATTTTTAAAGTATGTGTCTGTTTCCAGGAAACTAAAATTTCCACTATTGTAGTTAGATTCAGCTAGTTTAGGTACACCAAAGTTTTAAAGAATGTATTATTAAATAAACATATATTGGGGAATAACTCTGTAAGCCAGAAGTACCAAACTTAATGGTACTTACTTATTACTTAATGGAACCACTTTGTTGTAGCTATGTTCCAATAAAAATGAAAAGTCAGTGCCTCTCTGGAGCATGTAATCCTAAAGAGCAGACTCCACTGTTCTCTATAATCTTACATGTTTCCACTTCCTACATTTTACATAACTCCTTACTTCCTGTTAGAGCATGAATTTGAAACCCTCACAAATCATACACATCAATTAAAAAAACAACCAGATCATGTGTATATTATGTCACTTTCTTCCTTTTTATCTTAGAGCTTGCTGATCATTACAATGACAATCCTTTTGGTTACTATGTATTTAATGGTTGACAAATTAGAAAGTGGGTTTTAATTAAAGTATTTATTTTTAAAACAGTGGCAGATAAAGTGTTGTAAATGCTTTTATCCCAGACAAAAAATATCTGATAGTATTTGCAAGGTCACATAGCTAAATTCCAGGGATATTGGCTTTCTCAGATTTAACAATAGACTGGTGAAGCAAAACTCAAACAAAACATAATCTCTCCACAGTTGCCTTAAAATGTTTTCATTACAAATATTTATATAATAAACTGTATAGGATGGATTTAGTTGTCAAAATCAGACTTGTGACCTGGCTCAATCACCCATGTAACCGATTCAAGGAAATAATTTGAGTTTATGCTCCAAGTACATAGCAATAGATAAAAACAGTGACAAAAATTAAAATCTACATTGACAATTAATGTATATATGAGTTAAAACTCATTACAGATATCTACATGGACATGAAACAGATAATAATGGCATGTCTATGAGCAGAGGTTAAGTGAGGTTAAATAGAGGTGCTTAGTGCTGGTGAATCAGTGCTGATCAAGACTTTATATTTTACATGTACCCAATTATACAATTCTATGATATCTCCAAAACAATATCCTTTGGACAGAAACCCAGACTTATCAATATAGATCTGTTTCTGGACTGAGTGCTGGGACACTGGGTGGGGAACATTATAAAACTCATAGTAAAGTAGAAGTCTATTCAGAGGATGGAAACAAGATAGAAATATCCCTGATTAAATTAAGCTACTCAATAGTCAGTACAATAGTAGCAGAAAAAAGAATATATATATATAAATAAATATATATATATATATTTATGCAAAGAATCCTCAAAATGATAGTAAATAACAACCATAAACACATCAAGGAAATTCAATAAACTAAAATTTTAAAAACCCAAATTATTTATTTAAGAAAATAATAACAATTCTAGAAATAAAAATAAAATTGTTAAATGAATTTGAATTTGAATTGATTTGAATTCTTGGGTAGAACAATAATTTAACAGACTATTAGAGATACATTTACCAGAAATGAGCCACAGGAAGGCTGCCGTTTATTCTATATAGAAAATTAACTTTAACAAAAGAAAATACATTTTTAAAAAAGCTCTCATCTTAAAGAATATGAATAAACTAATTTAAATTATTTTAAGAATAAAATAAGAATATTTTCAGACATTAAAAAATATAAATTTTGTACACAAAATCTTCCAGTGAATGTTGCCTATGAAATATACTTTCAAGGAAAGAAATTGGTCCAGAGTAAAATGGCCTATGGAAATATAATATACATAGGATCGATTATATAGAAATGTAATTAACTGTTACTTACCAAGTGAACACTATTTTTTCCATTTACCCAAAAAAGTAACATTAAAACTTAATAAACAACATCTGGTCTGAACCAGACGGGATTAATAATAAATGACTAATTCGAACTTTGTAAGGATTCTGTTTTATCCAGGAAGATGATACAAATATTGATTAAGTTTAGATAAGATAATAGTATAAACATGGAACTAAATATATTTTCAAAAAATAAATAATAATCATTACTTGATTCACATATATGTGTGCATGTATGGATATAGATTCTAATCCACCTGTGAAGAAACAAATTATATAAAAATTCTTCCATAAGTCCTACTTATCCTCAACATATATTCATTTAGTGACCACTGTGTTAAGCTCACTTGTACATGCTTGAGAGATGTCAGCCAACAAACCAACAAACAACAACAATAAACAAAAGCCCAATAAAGAAAAAATTAACACAGACGCACGAAAACAGATACAAACACACACACATATGTGTCTCATTAGATCTAATAGAAAGACAAGAAAAGAGAAGGAAAAAAGATCAAAATGAAGAGGATTGTGACAGTTAATCATAACTGTGTATTTAACTGGATTAAAAGGCTCCTGGAGAGGTCATTAAATCATGTGGCATTAAACTCAACAGTGGATTCAATCCACTAATATTCCATAGCTCAGTGTGCTATTGATAGGTAGGGCTCAGTTGAAGGAAGTAGGTCACTATGGATCTGCCTTGGGAGAGTATTTCTCTTGCTTGCACACTTTCTCTGTACTTTGCTTTCAGGCTGACATGAAATGAACAATTTTATCCCATCATACCCACCTGCCATGTTGCTCCTGCTTTGAAGCCAATTGAACATGTACTAAATGCTCTCAAAGTATAAGCCAATTTAAACTCCTCCTTCTGTAAATTGTGGATCTCAGGTATTTTGTGCCAGCAATGAGAAAGCTGACTAACATAGAGATTGCCAGAGGTAAAACATAAAACATAATGAAAATAACATATCTAAACAGTTTACTATCTCAAAGCAATGTAAATGCACTAACTTCACAGGTTGAAATCAGGCATATTAGATTAAAGTAAAACAAAAATACAAAGAAAATAAATGGAAATAATCATACCAATCAAATGCTAATTTAAAAACATGGCAAAGCAACATTAATATTAACAAACAGCATAAACTCAAAGTAAAAAGCATTAAAAGATAAACATTGAAAAATTGGGTAAAAACAAAAACACTGAAGGAGGAGGAGAAAACAATTTTGAAGTTTTACTCACTTTAACACATATCTTCAGTGAACATAGAAGAGTTCCTATTAAACTTATCTTATTCTAGAGAACAGACAGAAATTCCATTTATTTTCTTAATCTTATATTAGATTAATAAAAATATGAACAAATGTTATTTTCAGCCACAGATGCAGCAAACCTAAATAAAATATTGGCTAATGCAAACTAAACACAAGACACCATGATTAAATATGGCATAGCCCCCAAATGAATTAAGTGTCAGAAATATAGTAATTAATATACAGAATTAGCAGACTAACCCTAAAAATCACCACAAATATAGCATACAGGTATTATTATATCTCTAATACATCTGCATTAAATCGCTTTACCAAAATATAAACAACATTCTCCCCATGAAACTCGTAGACTGTGCAGGAAATAGGAAGCATAATCAAGCTCAACAAAGTAGGACTTTGATAGCAGATGAGGTTCAAATAGATGACCTGAGTCTGATCTCTGAAATACTTTTGTCCTTCACTGGTATACAATGTCAAAAATAACAAATGCCATTGAATAATATTCAAAATGAAGATGGTCCACTCTTATCATATTTCCATATCTTCCTACATGTTCCTTTTGAGAGTGCAGATTGGAATGTAGAGAATTTGGAATACAGATAACTTCTACTAAGAGTGCTTGAGCAAAGTGTTTGTTAGATGATGAAAGTGAGAAACTGACACCTGAAAAAGGTGGGACAAATGAGGATGGAGAAATCTATTGGATATGTCAGAGTATTCAGGAGATAAAAATAATAAAATGTTATGTCAGATCCCCAGGTATGAGAAAGAAGAATCTGGAATGTTTTAAATCCTCTGAGAAATATTCTATGTGAGTTACCCAGGTCAATAATCATGAAATCATCTCAAATCTTCTCTTTTTTATCTCAAATCCCACATATAATCTGGACACAAATTCTTTGGCTCTTTCTTCAAAATATATCTCAATTTGACCACTTCACCAACTTTACAGCTATGGTAGCATCTTTCTGGACCACCACAATAGCCTTCTGTCTGAATCACATTCAACACACTACATGCCTCTTTCCACACACAATGAAATTAGTTTCACAGTAGCATCATTCTTCCCTTGAACCGTTCGATAGATTAACTTTTCATATAGGATAAAATATAAAACTAATGCACATATAAGCACTACTACTGGATACTACTATGAAAAAATTTTTAAATAATAGTTCTTTGAAAAAGATAAGTTGTATAATTTTGTACCGTTAATGAGATTTGAGACCTTGGAATTATTTGGTAGAACTTTCCACCACTTACTGAAATGAATCCTGTGTGTGAATGTGTGTGTATGTGTGACATATTGAGATGATTGGTGGAATTATACTACCAATTTATTCCTTTTCAATTATATTTTTGAGAATATAGCTGCAGCCTCCAAGAAACAACGCAAAAATACATTACTCTCTATCTTCCATTTTTTTCCCAGCTGATGGAGATTGTGGATTAATTAATCTAATGGAGATTGTGCATTATAGAATGCATCCCCCCCCCCCGGCTGTGTCTCTTTCTTTCCCTGTCTCTTTTTTTTTTTTTGTACCAAGGATGGAATTCGGGTCCTTCCACTTGTGAGGCAAGAGGTGGAACCACTGAGCTAAATCCCTGGCCCTCTGTCTTTTTCTCTGTCTCTGTCTGTCTCTGTCTCTCTGTCTCTGTCTCTATCTCTGTCTCTCTCTGTCTCCCTCTCTCTCTCTCTCTCTGTCTCTCTCTCTTTCTCTCTGTCTCTGTGTCTCTCTTTCTCTCTTGGATAAATAAATGAACAGGTACATAGAGATTTCATTATACATAAAAATTTCCCCTGAGTTATCCATAATTCAATATTTCTTCTTAAAGAAAATTATTTAATATTATTGTTCCCTTTATTATTGGAAATAATTGGAAAATGCAAAAATGAAGACAATTTGAACACATAGTACAGTGTTTATAAGTGTGGTTACTGAAATACCGCCTATGAGTCTGCATTGATAAGTCAAGCCTTTTTCCTATACTAAATCATTTTTCTTGGTCTAGCATGCCTTATGCTGTCTTTTAGAGGTTTATTAATGTATCTAAATAAACTTATTCCTAGGTATTAAATTCATTTTCATCAGATCAGTGGATTTAAGAAGACAATAGAAATGGAATTTAAAAGACAAACATCACATTCTTTAGTGTGCAATGGAAATCTTCCATGATACAAAAGTTCCTTTTGGAAATAGATGTTGAGGAGGTTAAGATTCAGTTAAGCATAATTTTTTCATAATTTTAATGCTATCACTAATAAAATATTTCATGATTCATCTTTCCATTAACTTGCAGATTCCCATATACTTCTCTCATTCTGATTTAAAAATTATATAAAAAGATTATTAATACTTTTTAGGGATTATTAAAATGAGAATTATGATGACACTAATGATTGTTCAAGGAAAGAAATGCTATCCACAATAGAAGAAAAAGCATTTTAAAGAGATTCAATATTTGTGTCTCTCTAATAAAGATATGTATGTATAATATTCTAAAAATTACAATATATTACAGATGAACATATAAGTATATTCTATGATTTTCATGGTAAAAATATTTTTTCATTTTTACAAAAATATAGAAAAATAAAAGTATATTTCTAAATTTCTCCATATTTTCCTTCAAGGGTAACTGTAAATCATTATTTTTCTCCTAAATATTTAGTCAAATCACAACAATCTGCTTAAATGGAAAACAGAATAACACTTATATCCCTAAACAAAAGAAATATATAAAACACATATACTATAGTATGTTATATTCTACTATCTTTTGCGTGTTACAAGTTAGTTTTAATATTTTTAGCTACCTCTTAATGCTATAATACTTAAAGGGATGTGAAAATCAGTTTACATTCCTGAAGCACATTCTAAGTGACGGAGATTTAAACGAGAGTTTGTTTGTTGTAACAAAAGCCCTCCTGACATTAAAGGTATGACATAAATCACTTTCTTACTAAATAATCAATAAGGAAAGAAATGAATGATTTTTATCCAGAAATTCAGTAATTAACACGGACACTTGCAGTCAGTTACTTCATCCATAGTCTAGCTACAATATGGTTGAAATCTTGGATGATTCAATAGTAGAAGATAAAACATAACATACTTATCAAATACAATTGGTGAGTGTGGTCAAAAACACTAATGATTTAGTGCCATTTTAAAAGCAACTCTTTGCATGTTCCAATTAAAAGTCTTGTTTTATGAAAACCAATCTCATCCAGGCATAAAAGTGAACATGATTCTGTTAACATATTTACTTTACAGCCTGAATGACTGTCTTAGTAGGTTTTGAGCAACTTTGTATATTTGAATTTCCAAAGACAAATAAGATAATTTATTTTATAATTAAAGTTTTAATCACAGAACAAAGGAATGAAGCATTTCCTCCTGTGGGTAAGATTGAAAGTGTCATGTGAATGGGATATCTTTATATTATTTCTTAATTACATCTGTTACCATATGAGGATAACTAGTATATCCGCAGATAAAATAAGTGCTGAAATTAACATAGCCCATTTTTCTGTTCAACTAAAATTATAGTGCACTATGCTGTTTCTTTTTTCTTTCTCCTGCTTTTTTTATCCTTCACACTTCAAATATTATTTATGATATCAGCACTATAGCATTATATAGTTTTACTATTTATGGTCTGATCTGAATTTTACCAACTGTACAACTTCAAGAAGCTGAAAGAATGCCAACTTGAAACCACTTAATGATAAAAGAGAATCATTATAAGAAAAGCAAACCTCAGGATTTACTTTATCCAGACTGTTTTTGAAATTTTTATTGATCTGATTCTGCACAGGGATGAAAAGATAGCATTATTTATCTAGCAGTGATTTTAACATTGTAGATAAACAAGAGATCTATCCATTTTTAACTTTGATGATGAATTCAACTTGCACTTGAACACTCTAAGCAATGCACTACTAATGTTATATCATTGTAAGTGTAATAAAATGCCACCAAGAGAGGAAGAATATATTTGGTTGGTGTGTGAAAGATTATGGAAAAGAAGGAAAGATGTAAAAGAAAAGAAGAGAGGGTAGGAGAAAAGGCAGTAAAATTAAGATATATTGTGTACATGTACAAACTCCCTGTGGTGAATGTAATCAGTATTTACTGCAAACATATACTAATATTTTTTTTAATTTGATAAGTAAAAAAAAAAACTCTCAGGATTTTAAATACTGCAGAATAAACCAATTTTCATTTAAATGTCAAGATAAAAACACATCCACATGCACATATACAGAGGAAGATAATTTATGAATATCTAATATATTTTGAAGTTTGCTCCCTCTGATTCAAGTCCAGAAAATGGTATACCTCTTCAGAATGCATTAAGAAAGGATATTGGTAGTAAAGGGGAGAGTTTAAGATCACCTTCTTACGTAAATAAGATTCAGATTGGTTTTGGTGCTGCCTCCATGAAGCTTGTTTCTAGGAGACCTCTGTCCTGAGTGTTCTTTTAGCTTAAATGAAACAATAGAATTTCTGCAAGGGGAAATTGTTTAGAACAGTTATTTCTGTTGGCTGAGGTCTAGCAAGGTGATAGGTTTTCCTAAACTCTGTATTTTATAGAAAAGAAAATTAAGAGACAAAAGAGATTTTTCCCAAATTTGCACACAGTTATTTCCTACTATTGCTTATAAGAAGAGCAGTTCTGCTCACTGATAAAGGCTCCATTTGTGCATAGCGATGAAAACTACAGATGAGAGATGTGCATGGTGCTGTGGATATTAATCACTGATATCAAATGATCTTCCATGCAAGACAGTGAGTACTCATTCAATAGAAGAAAAAGCTTAAGCCCCACACTCACTGTTCCAAACCTCTTTTAAGCAATAAAGGATACAGAGCATTGTCTAAAACCGAACATTTAAATGCTGACACTGTTAAGAACTTTGTTCAGTGTTTTCTCTTTTTATTTTATTTTTTCCCCCATTAACTTTATTGGTACATTTTAGGTATACAATACAATTACATTCATCATTGGGATCTTGTAACATTACATGAGTCTCTTGGTTCTTATTTTTTTTCCCGTTCCCTTGCCCTCCCTTCACCCCCTCCATCCTTCCCTATTTGCAAAGACCTTGTTTCCATTTTTTTCCTCTTCTCATATTTTTTCCTTTCCCTTTTTTCCCTTCCCCTACCCCTCCCAATTCCCCTGATCTTTTAGATCTTTTCTTCTGGTTACACAATATCAGTTATACATTTTTTAAATTACAATATTAAGATCTAGGAGACATTACCACAGATTTTACAGAATTTAAAATGATATAGAAAGCATATTACAAAAATCTTTTTTGAAATAAATTTGGCAACTTCTAAGAAGTAACTTAGAAGACAAATTAATGAAACTAACTCTGGAGGAAATATAAAATTTGAATACCACCTATTAAAGAAAGTATATTTCTAGCTTGAAAACCTACCTATATGACAACAGCAGGCTCATAAACATTTTAACTGATTAATTATATCAAACAATTAAAGCAGAAAAAAGAAGGAACACTTCTCCCCTCATTTTAGGAAATCAACATTGTGCTAATCATAAAACTGGATAAATATAATAGAAGAAAAAAGTATGAACATAGATAGAAATTTGTTTAACAAAACAAACTCTTAGAAGTCAAATCTGGCAGGATGTAGAAAGTGGTTTTGTTATAGCGATGACAGCGTTGGTTCAGCATTGGAAGATCCATCCCCAAAAGTCATCATTTTAACAGAGGAAAGGAGAAAGCCATATGATCCTGTCACTAGTTGGAGAAAAAGTATTGGACTAAATTCTACAGCTGTTCATGGTAAAAGCTACCAGGAGACTAGAAGTAGAACAGAACCTTCTCAACAGATCAAAGACATGTACTCCATACTTCCAACAAAAACTCCTTCTATGAATGGAGACTATAAAATGCTTTCTCCCTAAAGTGGGGAACAAGGGCATATATGCCTACTCTTCATCTGTCCATCAGACTTTGAAACATAGGTCTAAACCAAAATAGTCTGGCAATAAAATGACACAACTAGGATAGGATTGGCACAGCAGAAGCAAAATCTATATGTAGATGAAATGATCATCTACAGAGAAAATACTAAGAGCGCCTAGAACCCCTAGAAGCCCCTAGAACTTGTACTTGAATTTAGCAGGATTAGAAAACACAAGGTATATATAAAAATTCAGGTCTGTGTATACTTGCTATAAATGAAGAACTGGATATTGAAATTTTAAAGTTATGTAGGAGTACAAAGGACCCAGAAAAGCCAAAAACCAAAACAAAACCAGTGTTGGAAGACATTTAGCACCCAATTTTAAGACTTCTTCTAAAGCTACAGTAATCAAAGCAGTGTTGGTGTAAGGAAAGACATACAGATCATTTGAATAAAACAGAATCTAGAAATAGAAACACACATATATGGTCCACTGAGTTTTGAAAGATTATTTAACATTAGCAAATTATAGAATATAAACTCAATTCAAGAGCTGAGGAAGAGACAGTGTCTTCAGCAAATGGCACTAGAATACCTGGTATCTGTATATAAAAAATTAACCTCAACCCTTTTTTTCTGTACATGAAAATGACTTGAAGGGATCTATAAACCTAAATAAAAATGCCTAAAAGTATAAAACTTTAAGAAGAAATTATAAGGGAAAATATTTATGAATTCAGAGTAGGCAAGAACTACCTAGGATACAAAAACCATGATGTATAAAAGAAAAAAATTGATAAATGAGATTCCATCAAAATTTAGAACTTTAAATGACATCATTAAAATGAAAAGTAGTCCTTAAACAGACCATATTTACAATGCATATAACCCATGAGCAGAATATATAAAGAATTCTCAGAGCTCATTAATAGACAACCCAATTAAATTGTAGACATAAAATGATAAATAGCCAGTATAGCACAAGGAATGGTGTGCACTTCTAGAAACAGAAAAATACTAATCAGTACAATAATAAGATTGAATTATACACTCATTAGGGAGATGAAGTCAAAAGTTTTAAAAGCCTTGTCATGACTTTTTCTTTTTGTTGGATTCTCCCCCTTTGTCACGCCCAGTGGATTCATTCTGCTGGGTTTCCTGGGGTTGTGATCCTCATTGTCTTTTCCTAGGGTATTGTCTAAAACTTTTTGGAGTGCCAGTTTGGTATTCATGAAGTTCCTGAGGTGCTCTTTATCATGGAAGTATCTTGTTTCTCCATCAATTTTGAAAGATAGTTTTGCAGGGTACATCAATCTGGGTTGGAGGCTGTTTTCCTTTAGGGCTTGAAATACATCACTCCAAGCTCTTCTTGCCTTGAGGGTTTGCATTGAGAAGTCTGCTGTGATTCTGATGGGTTTTCCTTTGTATGTGATTTGTTTCTTTTCTCTCACTGCTTGTAGAAATTTGTTCTTCTGTTGGATTTTTGGAATCCTAACTATTATATGCCTATGTGTAGATTTTTTGATTAAGGTTAGCTGGAGTCCTATATGCCTCACTTATTTGTATGTCAAGTTCTTTTCCCCTCCTTGGGAAGTTTTCTGCCATCACTTCTGTGAAGAGATATTTTATGCCATCTGCACTCTCTTCTCTTTCTTCATTGACTCCAATCAGTCTTATGTTATTCTTCTTTGCATCATCTAGCAGCTGCTGGATTGATTTCTCATGTTCCCTTACAATTTTAAAGCAATTTTTCTTTTCCTCCTCACTAATTGTAATCTAATCTTCTATATGTGAAATTCTATCCTCACATTGGTTCATTCTGCTGTGCAGACTTTGGATGGAGTTTTTAATCTCTTGGAAATCTGTTTGTATCTGTTTTATGGATTTCATTTGTTTCCTATGTTGGGATTCCATCATGTTCCTCAGATCTTCTATTTTTTTATCTGTGTCCTCTCTAGATTTATTAATCATGTCTTGCACCATGAGCACAATCTTTGCTGTTATCTGAGTAATTATTTCTGATTTCATTTTTCCCAGATCCTCTTTTGCTGCCAGTTCAGAGAGTCCAGGTGGTTGAGTATCAGAGTGTTCCATCTCGTTTCCCTTTGGGGTTGCTGTAGGTGATCTTGAACTCTGTTTTTGAGGCTTTTTTATGTGTCTTCTCATTTCCACGGGTGGGGGGGTGCTGCTTCTGGTGCCCACATGGCTCACCTTCTCTGCCCTAGGAGCTTGGGATGGCAGCAGGGGAGCTTCCTTCTGGGTGCTGGGACAAGCTGAGCTTCACTGCCCTAAGAGCCTGGGTTGGAGGCAGGGAGCTTCCTTCCCGGTGCTGGGACTGGCTGAGCTTCACTGCCCTAGGATCCTGGGATGGAGGTGGGGAGCTTCCTTCTGGGTGCTGGAACCCACTGAGCTTCTCTGCCCTAGGAGCCTGGGATGGAGGCGGGGAGCTTCCTTCCAGTTGCTGGGACTGGCTCACTTTCTTGGCCTGTTTTCTCTTTTTAAATTGTTGTATTCCCTACTTACCAGTTAGCCATTAGCAAGGGAAAAGCTATGAAGTACAACAGAGGGAACTCTACTGTTTTCTGTGCATGACAAAGCATGCTTCTTTCTGTGACAAAGAGAATTTGTCTTAGCAACAGAGGTCCCACAAGAAAATGACTTCCATTCTCCACAGACTAAGAACCTATATTTACTGTCCTCTACAGCTCTGAGCATACTACAGATGTTTTGTGAATGAGGGCCTCCCTCACTATAGTGTATAATGTTGAATTTTAACATCCAGGTTGGGACCTCACTGTTCCTTCAATGGCGATTTAGATAGTCATATGAAGTATAGATTAGAGAGACAAGATAATAATTCTCTTCCTCAAAACACAAGGTCATTAACTCTTTAATAGGGTTTTTATTTTTTTAAATCATATTGTTCAGTGCTCCCAGCCTGAAATTTTGTAGCTATAAAGGACAACCTAACTAGTTTATACCAGGACTACTACAGTGTGTGGAATTTTAAAAATATTAAATCTAGATATCGCTTAACATGTTTATCAGAAGAGTGCTCATCACTTTGCATTTACACAATGGAACACATGCTATATTTAATAAATGCCCAATGTTTTATCTTTGAAAGAAAGCAAATTGTGACAGCATCTATAAGCATGATCCTGATTTGTATTAAGTGAGGTTCGTTTTACTCTGATATGTGACTACATTGGTATTCATAACTTCGAATGGAAATCGGGAATAAAAATTGATTCTACAATAAAATATTTTGTTTATCATATTGTCCGTGAAAATTTGTAAGAGGTGAGTCCCAAGTAGCAAGTCATGGCAATCCTGCACTATGAAAGCCCCATTGATTGTCATCCAGAGCTCAAAGATCCACATCACCCAGATAGAACCAGATGACATTACTTGTTTAACCACTGAAGATCCATAAGAAAGCTGTCAAGAAAAGCAGATCAAAAGTAAAATATGTTTAAGCACATTATAGTAAATAGCAATGAACATATACCACATTCTCAGAAACATAATTTATGATTCAGTAATCATAAAGGGGTTTTTAAAAAGTAAACATTGAATCGTAATTGTGGGATATTTCAGAATGAATAGGAAATGAATGAAAAGGAAACAAAATGAATGAATGAAATGAATGAAACTAATGAAACAAATGAAAAGGAATGAAAAAATGAATGAATTAAAAGGAAAAAAAATCCTCTAAACTGCAACCAGCCAGGAGAAACAAGCACCTTGAAGCTCCATGGCTGTCCCGGGCCGTGCCCACAGCACTGCGAGGTCCGCTTAGCTGTGCAGGCAACTCCAAGGCCCAGTCCCGTCCCCCACACCCCCACCCTCCATGCGCTGCCTACCTTCTGGCTTTTCTGCTACCTGGTCCCACACTACAGAGGCAAAGGAGATTATAAAGACCCTTGTCATGAGCACCACAAAATAGAACAGAAATTAGTAACAGAGAGAGGAACTCTCAGGCTCCTCGATGAAAACTGAAGCTCAGCAGAAAAGTGAAGAGAATCTCTACAATAAAGGCACATCAGACCATTGTACTTGGTCTGCTGCTGGCTTGCTGAGACTCATTGACTTGTATATGCACAGGGATTCCTTTGCCTACTGTGACAGCAGAGAAATACCCTGAAGGAGGCCCATAATTTCTATTGCTATTTGCAAAAAAGAAAAAAAATTTTTTTTCTCTTATTTTTAATTCTTAATTTTTACTTTTTTTCTACCCTTCAAAGTTTTCCTTTTCTTTCTTTTCTTTCTTTTATATTTTCTTTCTCTCTCTCTCTCTCACTCATTCTCTCACTGTCCCACATTACTCCTCATCTCCCCATTTGTTCCTTTCTGCACTGAATTCGGATTCCTCCCTTATTGCTTTTTTCTTCTCTTTTTCCTTCTCTTGATTATCATTAGGTTTAAAGGAAAGTAAATTCAGTATCTAGCCTCCCTGTTGCTGTTAGATGATTCTATTCACATCTTTGTTCTTTCATTCTACCTTTTTCTCTTGTCTTTAACAACTTCTTAGAGTTTGTGTGATCTTTCCGTGTCTTCTGATGTCACCACTAATCTTACCTGATCTTTCTAACTGTCCTTCCCTCCCCAACTCCTTTTAACTCACCACCCCAAAGGGGAAAGATGATATATTGTAGAGTTTATTCATTATAAACTTACGTTGGGTTGGTCCTCAGTTTTAATTTAACTCACATAGTTAAAAGTGATAGATTAAGAACTACCACAAATTGTCATTTTCTAAGCTGTGCTTGATGCTATGGTATTGCTGACTATGTCATTTGGGTTAACATGTTGTGATTGATCTAATTAGTTTTCCTTCCTGGTATAAGAAAAATAAAATAGCTTCAGAGTCAATAGTGTCTCACAACCCAAACACAAGCTATATCATGAAGACACTTCTGAAAAGCAATCATTCCACAAAGATACCTACATTAAGCAATTTTGAAATATCAACCCAGGAATTAAACCAAGGACAGTACCAAAGACAAAAATGAGAAGGCACTTAAGCAAGGCACAGACTCAGGCTTCCATGCCACAAAAAGGAAATTCTGGGGGAAATGAGGTGGAAAAGTCCAATAAGCAACCACTTAGACACCCTGAACTGATAGCACAGGAAGTAACAAAGCAGATGCATGAGGCTCTAGAAAATTTCAAAACAGAAATAATCTCCCAGATAAATACAGACATGGTGAGCAGAGTGAAAGACATGATTAGAAGCTCTAGAACAGAAACAGATAAGAAAATAGATGAGATCAGAAACATGCTGGATGCCATGAATGCCCCAGCATAAGAAAGAAATGGAAAACATGATTGCCCAACATAAAAAAGAAATGGAATCCATGAAACAAATTCAAACAGATATCCAGGAGATTAAAAACTCCATTGAAAGCATGCAGAGCAGACTAAGAGAATCCGAAGACAGAATATCAGATACAGAAGACAGGATAGCAGTTAATGATCATGAAAACAGAGATTTCTTAAAGATAGTAAGGGACCATAAGAAATCAATCCAACAGTTACTAGATGATGCAAAGAAGAATAACATAAGACTCATAGGAGTCCATGAAAAAACAGGAGAAAGTACAATGGACATAAAAGAAACTGTTCAAAGAAGTAATAGTAGAAAACTTCCCAGACAGAGGTAGGGAATTGGACATACAGATAAGTGAGGCATATAGAACTCCAACCAGCCATGACCAAAAAAAATCTACACCTAGACATATAATAGTCAAGATCCCAGAAACCCAACAGGAGAACAAAATTCTACAGGCAGTTATAGAAAAGAAACAAATCACCTACAAAGGAAAGCCCATCAGAATCATGGCACATTTCTCAACACAGTCCCTCAAATCAAGGAGAGCCTGGAGTGAAGCATTTCAAGCCCTAAAAGAAAATAACTTCCAACATAGACTGTTGTATCCTGCAAAATTATCTTTCAAAATCGATAGGGGAAATGAGGTACTTCTATGACAAAGAACACCTGAGAAATTTTGTGAACACCAAACCAGCACTCCAAAGAATTTTAAGCAATATCCTAGAAAAAGACAATGAAGGTCACAACTCCATGAGGCCCAGCAGAGAGAAGGCACCATGCAAGGTAAGACACTAAAGTTAAAGGGGGTAAAATAAGAAATAAAAGATCCAACAAAAGTAAACCATCATGACAAGGATGAGTCAATATCTTTCAATTATAACTATCAATGTTAATGGCCTGAATTCACCAATCAAAAGAAACAGACTGACAGAATGGATTAAGAAGCAAAATCCAGCAATATGTTGTATAAAAGAAACACACTTAATTCAAAAGGAAATCCATAGACTGGAAGTAAAACAATGGAAAAAAGTTCTCCACGAGACAGGAGCTCAGAAAAAAGCTGGCATAGCAATCTTATTTGCAGACAAAGTAGATTTCAAACCAAAACTAATTAAGAGAGACAAAGATGGTCACTACATCCTTGTGAAAGGAACAATCCAAGAGGAAGAGATGAAAATCCTAAATATATATGCGCCAAATACGAATGCAACCAATTATACAAAACAAATATTAATGGACATGAAAAACCAAATAAGCACTAATACAATTGTAGTGGGGGAACTCAACACCCCTCTATCACAAATAGACAGATCAACTAGAAAAAAAATTAAGAATGAAATTCTAGAACTGAACCAAGCTATTGAACAAATGGACTTAAGAGATGTTTACAGAGTGTTCCACCCCACAAAATCAGAATACACATTCTTTTCTGCTACACTTGGGTCATTCTCCAAAGTAGAGCACATGCTAGCTCATAGGGCACATCTAAGTAAATGTAAAAGAATCAAAGTTATCCCCTGTATATTATCAGACCATAGTGCAATACAATTGGAGATCAATAGCATAGGAAACCGCAAAACTCCCACAAACACATGGAAATTGAACAACACCCTCCTGAACAACCTATGGGTGACAGAGGAAATTAAAGAAGAAATTAGACAGTTTCTACAAGTAAATGATAATGCCAGTACAATATACAGGAACCTGTGGGGCACAATGAAAGCAGTTCTATGGAGGAAATTCATAGCAGTGAATGCCCATATTAGGACAACAGAGGGAACTCAGTTAAATAACCTAATGCAGAACCTCAAGCTCCTAGAAAAAGAAGAGTATAACAAACCCAAAGCTCATACAAGAAAGGACATTATAAAGATTAGAGCAGAAATCAATGCAATGGAGACTAAGAGAATGATACAAAAAATCAATGAATCAAAGAGTTGGTTTTTTGAAAGAATAAATAAAATTGATAAACCTTTAGCCAACCTTATCAAAAAAAGGAAAGAAAAGGCTCAAATCCATGCAATTAAGAATGAAAAAGGGGAAGCCACAACAAATCCCACAGAAATCCAGAGAATCATCAATACCTACTTTGAGAACCTGTACTCTAATGAAATGGAAAACACAGAAGAAATGGACAGATTTCTAGATACATACGAATTGACAAAATTAAATGAAGAAGATATAGAAATTCTAAACATCCCAATTACAATGAGTGAAATTGAAAATGTAATTAAAAATTTACCAACAAAGAAAAGCCCAGGTCCTGATGGGTTCACTGCTGAATTCTACAAGACATTTAAAGAAGAACTATCACCATTACTCTTTAAACTCATCAAGGAAATTGAAAGGGAAGCAAGGCTTCCAAATTCATTCCTGGAAGCAAGTGTTACTTTGATTTCAAAATCAGGGAAAGACCCAACCCAAAAAAGAAAATACAGACCAATCTCCCTAATGAACATAGATGCAAAGATCCTCAACAAGATACCGGCAAACAGAATACAGAGTCTCATCGAGAAGATCATACACCCTGACCAAGTCGAATTTTCCCAGGGATGCAAGGATGGTTCAGCATCCATAAATCAATAAATGTAAAACACTACATTAACAGAGTCAAGGACAAAAACCATATGATCATCTCAGTAGATGCAGAAAAAACATTTGACAAAATCCAACACCCATTCATGACAAAAACGCTACAGAAAATTGGAATAGAAGGTCTTTATCTCAAGCTGATTAAGGCTATTTATGAAAAACCAATAGCCAACATCATACTAAATGGTCAAAAATTGAAAACTCTCACACTAAAATCCAAAACAAGACAAGGATGCCCACTATCACCACTCCTGTTCAATGTCGTTCTGGAAACATTAGCCATAGCAATTAAAAAATAGAAATAAAAGGAATAAAGATAGGAAAGGAAGAAGTTAAACTGTCATTATTTGCTGATGATATGATACTTTACATAGAAGACCCAAAAAACTCAGTCAAAAGTCTTCTAGACCTAATTAACAGATTCAGTAGAGTAGCTGGATACAAGATTAACACTCAAAAAACAATAGCCTTCTTATACACAAATAGCAGACCCATTGAGAGAGAAATTTGGGAAATAACTCCCTTTACAATAGCATCTAAAAAAATAAAATATCTAGGAATCAACTTAACAAAGGAAGCAAAAGACCTCTACACTGAAAACTACAGCACTCTGAAGAAAGAGATCAAAGAGGATGTAAGAAAATGGAAAGATATTCCTTGTTCCTGGGTAGGAAGAACAAATATAGTGAAAATGGCCATACTTCCAAAACTACTATATAGATTCAATGCAAGGCCAACTGAAATTCCAACAATATACTTCACAGAACTAGAGAAAACAATAAAAAAATTCATTTGGAAAAAGAAGAAACCTAGAATAGCAAAAGCAATTCTAGGCAACAGACACATGGCTGGGGATAACACAGTCCCCAACTTGAAACTATACTACAAAGCTACTGTGATAAAAACAGCATAGTACTGACAAAGGAACAGAACTAAAGATCAGTGGAATACATTAGAAGATTCAGAAACAAATCCAGACATACTCAGACACCTCATCTTTGACAAAGGAGCCAACCACCCTCATTGGAGGAAAGATAGCCTGTTCAATAAATGGTGTTGGAAAAACTAGATTTCAACCTGGCAAAGATTAAAACTAGACCCACACCTATCACCATGCACTAAACTAAGAACAAAGTGGATTAAAGATCTAAATATTAAGTCAGAAACACTAAACTTGCTGGAAGATAGGTTAGGTAGAACTCTTGATGACATTGGCATAGGAAAAGATTTTATGAACAAATCTTCAGTAGCATGGGAGCTAGCACAAAAAATCAACAACTGGGATCTCATCATATTAAAAAACTTCTGCACTGTAAGGGAAACTACCAAAAGAGCTAAGAGACAACCTACCATGTGGAAGAAATATTTAGCAGCTATAGCTCAGTCAAAGGTCTACTATCGAAAATATATAAAGAAATGAAAAAAATCAGACTCCCCAAATTCAAAGACCCAATTCAAAAATGGGCAAACAAAATGAACAGACATTTTTCAGACAAAAAAGTAAAAACAGCAAATCAATATATGAAAAAATGTTCAACATCACTGGTCATTCAAGAGATGCAGATGAAAACAACACTGAGATTCCACCTCATCCTACAAAGAATGGCTGCTATCAAGAAATCAACCAATAATAAATGCTGGCAGGGGTGTGGAGAGAAAGGAACCCTTCTCCATTGTTGGTGGGAATGTAGATTGGTGCAACCACTGTGGAAATCAGTATGGAGATACCTCAAAGAGCTAGGACTACAGGTCCCATATGACCCAGCTATTCCCCTACTGGGAATCTTCCCCAAAGAATTAAAAGAATCATACTACAGCAATATATGTGCGCCTATGTTTATAGCGGCACAGCTTGTAATAGCTAAAGCTTGGAAACAGCCCAAGTGCCCATCGACTGGAAACTGCATAAAGAGGATGTGGGTTTTTTATAAAATGGAGTACTACTCAGCCATAAAGAATGAGAAACTAGAGTCATTTATAGCCAAATGGATGCATATTGAGACCACACTCTTAAGTGAAATAAATAGGACACACATGTGTAAATACTGAATAGTTTCTCTACTGTGAGAAATTGAAAGTGTAAATAAGGATGAAAATGATTAAAATGAATAATTGATAATTTGAAATAAGGAAAGGTCCAAGGGTTTGGGGATGGCGGGAGGGGAAGGAGAAAGGGAAGAAGGGAAAGGAAAAACTATGAGAAAAAAAATGGAATCAAACTCTGTGTAAATAGGGAAGGGTGGAGGGGGTAAAGGGTGCACAGAAAATGGGAGAAAAAATAAGAACTAAGATACATCATGTTCTGGTACAAACACCCAATGATAAATGTAAACGTATTTTATACCTAAAATACACCAATACATATATATACAAATAAAAAATAAATAAAATGAAACAAAATCAAGGAGAATAAGAAAACTGAGACAAAATTAGAAATTTCCAAATATGATTAATATCAATCTGACATTTTTAATAGTTTATAGGAAGATACAGGTTAATTATAAGAGTTGAATAAAAAAATAGTTGAATGAAATAAAATCTCTTTCTGATTCATTTGGATATTTTTAAGAATCTATGTCTGCATGGAAGATACAGTCTCTAAGACTAATGTGAATTATCACTTGAAATGGTATAAACACATTTCTGATCTTGAAATGTGCAGCTCCAGAACTGTGAAAAATGGATTTCCATCATTTATAAATTACCTACTTTTTGCTATTCTGATATAGCAAACTAAAATATCTCATAAACCTTGTCTTAATCAAGAGACTTGGATTTCCCTGTTCATCTTCCTCTTCCTGGAATGATTTCAACAACGTATTTTCATTAAGATTATATATCCTAATGGTGTGTAGTAATGGTAGAGTTGCTTGTTTTCATTTTTATTTTAGAAAAATTTTGATTTGAATCTGACTGCGTATAGTGTGCAATATATTTTCATAGGCTTATTTGCTATCTATAATTTTCTTGATATTTCATGGATGTCTGTTAGGTTATTTGCTGCATTTATATAGCTGTATCTTTTCATTTAACATGCTTAAGATGTGCACCATGAAATTTTGATATATGTAATAAAATGGTTACTAATGTCAAACCTGTTATTCATGTCAGTGATTTTACATAAGTATCTTTATGAGTGCATAGTGAGAGCACATACTTTCTTAGAAAACTTCCAGTATACAGTAAAATATTTTTCTCATTTTAAATCAATCCTTTTGTTCAGAAACAAAGTTTTAGGTATCTTTTTCTCATATTATTGAAAATTATTGAGATAGTTCACATCACGCAGAGGGAAACACAGCAAATCTGTATTTTTCTTTCTTTCTTTCTTTTTTTTTTTTTTTAGCAAATCTGTATTTTTCAAGAACAATTTTATATAAAATGACTTACAATGTTTAAATCCAAACCCCCCATGATTTTGGGCAAATCTTCTCTACTGTGGTAGTGATAAAGAAAAGCAGATAAAAGTCATGGTCTTTAACCTATAATATAGAATCTAGAAATGTTACATGGCATTTGGATTTTCATATTTACTTATTCTACATGACTGGGACAAAATATCTTCTTCCAGGTTCAGTCTATCATAAAATGTACTAGACTTCTTTAAATCCCCGCCCCCTGTCTGTGTGTATTCAGTATGTATCTAGTATTTTTATAGGGAATTTTGCAGAACAGTTTTTTCTGGAAGGAGAAAGCTTCCTTATCATGCATGAGGACACAGTTAAGAGAGCTCCAATACTTATGATACTTTTCCATTTTCTTCAGTAATGGTTAACATATAGTATAAAAGATGGAAAAGTGATTTTCAACATATTTACTGTACCTTGGATTGGAGGAAATAAATATAAAATTTTAATTCACTTAGAGACATCAGTATATAGTATCAAATATGAAAATGTCATGCAAAAATAATTTTCAAAATTTTAATGTGCACTGCTATAGCAGATAGCAGATTCATTATGGGGAGAAATTTTCTTAGGGTTCTTATGTCAAGCTTTTAATTCCCAGTAGCAGCTGACACTTCCTTGCCCATACAATGATAAATATTTGTTGAACAAAAGAATAAATAAGTGATATGAAATAAGATAAATCAATAAAGAGTCAAAGATTTTGTCGTCTTCATTGTTTAATTTTTCTCTTTGAACTACACCTTCAAAAACAATTTAGTATTCAGCCTTTCTTTGTGGTGGGAAAGTTATCCTCAAATTGCACTGTATTTTAACTTAAAA
The DNA here is from genome assembly GCF_053883595.1 of Heterocephalus glaber. Taxonomy (NCBI): domain Eukaryota; kingdom Metazoa; phylum Chordata; class Mammalia; order Rodentia; family Bathyergidae; genus Heterocephalus; species Heterocephalus glaber. The sequence goes on along the minus strand of NW_028258354.1, from coordinate 6,341,407 downwards.
AATTATTTCCCAACCACAATTTATGTATCAGCTTCTGCTCTGCCTTGGCTCAGCTCTGTTGGGCTTAGTACTGCTGCTTATTTACTCCATGGCCCAGGAATAGAACTGAACTGGAGCAACTTGTTCTTTTGGAAGATAATAGGCGCAAAAAGACTTCCTGAACCACAAACATGAATGTAAGACTAGTCATACACGATGTGCATCATACAGGCTCACTTTCTCTTGGTTAAAGTAAGTCACAGGCTAAATCTAAAAATGCACTGAAAGAAAATCCTATGTCCTAGGAGAACCTGGGAATAATGAGAAGGTGCAATACTTGTAAGTAGAGAACAATTATTATTGAAGATGATAATGCAAAGAACTTGGGGCATTATAGTGTTACCTGTACTGTCTTCAGGGGTCATTTAAATGAATGTCATAATCTTCTTCCCAAGATGGACATAACCACCAGAATAATATTGTGCAAAAATTTTTAGAACCCTCCTAGATTCATGTGAACAGATATTTGCCAGATTTACATATTGTTTGAATTCTAAGGATGTGGTTTAAAATATGCTTGTATAATAAATAAGAACATTCCTTTCAGGAATTTCTAATCCTCTTGGTGTATAAATATTTATCCTTGTTTATCCAGATTGGAGTTTCAATTGAAGCTCAGAAACACAGTTTTAGGAATGTAACTATCAACCTGTTAAAAAAAAAATCTCCCTATGGCTGGGAATTTAGCTCAGTGGTTTTGCCGCCTGCTGTGCAAGCACAAGGACCCGAGTTCGATCCCCGGTACCAAAAAAAAAAAAAAAAAAAAAAAAATCTCCCTATAAATTAAAGGCAGGATTAGTGTTAACCAAAATACACCAGACTGTTTTAAAAAGTATGTATTCTACAGCCAAAATAAATATATATTTTAAATTAAAAAATCATTTTGAAAATTATACTTTAAAGGCAGAAGTAGAAAACATTTGTAAATCTTCTTTCAATGAAAATTTAAAATCAGCACAATAATGTCAGAAATAGCCAACCTCTAAATTTATTAAGTATTCCTATTATTTCTATTTAGTCTAGTATTATTCAGATGAAGTTGTATCAGACCTTCCGTGGAGTTCATTGAAATAGAGTAGGTTCAACACTAACAACATTTTGTTCACATGACATTTTTATATAGTGAAGGCAATTATTTAAAATCATTTATTACTTTTAGAAGGTTAACCCTAGAAAGTGATTAATAAAAGAGATATGATGATTTCTGGTACATTTTATTATAGTGGAAGAATAAGAGTAGAATTAATATGCTATAAGTAAGAAGATGCAGGAATGTGAGCAGAAACAAGAAGGATCTAGCAGCTACCAGGGAAAACAAGATTTAGAGGAACAGAACACTTTCGCAGATATAAGGAAAAAACAATCCACAACCACCAGTATCAGTTTGCTGTTATATTTGTTATAACCATGATAAATAGGCATTAATGAGATAGTACACTCTTAGATTAGTTATGGTCAATGCTCCCCTGTCTCATTAAATCTGTAGGTAAAAGTGTTATATGCAACACTGTTTAGTATATCAACACTGTTTATCTGATATAATGAAAGGAGATGTTGACAGTATTATATAATGGTTAGTTTTGTATGACCCCAGAAGTCACATATAAGGAGATCAAGTTATCTGTGACATGTGATGTCTAATATTCATTTGCTGATTTAGTTAATTTTTTAAAATTTATGTGTTCATTTAGTATGAACATATATTATTCTTATGTTGAAATAACTTGTATTTCTATGCTATTTTAGAATTACAAATTATTTTCATGTATTTAGTCCTCACAGGAACCCTATGAAGAAGATATTAATATATTTCATTCCAACACAATGTTTTGTACCATATACAGGAGGTAGAAAAGTCAAGACTGAAACTAGGACTCCAGATTCTTACAAAACATTTAAAATACAGAGCAATGTTTGAAAGATGTAGAAGGGTTTATCACTGTATAAATATTTCCAGTAGAGAATATTACAGCCATGCAGCTGTCATTTTGACCTTTGAAGAGGTATTGGAAATGCCATGTGTAGCATAAATAGCATATCCAATACAGGCTGAAGTGTTCAACAAAATCTAAACTGGGACAAACAAGAACAATCTGTCAAGCCAGCTGTTCCCAACATTTTATAAAACTCCCCTTCGTAAAAAGAATCATGTCTCTGATATGATTCTCCACTCCATGATGAGAAATGCTAGTACGTCAGCTATTTTACATCTTTAAGGATTTTCATGAACTTGTCCTGTAGAACATGTGGATCGAACACTCAGCACACAAACACTGCTGACACATTTTGCTTATAATATAGTTAGAATTTGACTTTTTGTAGATGGTTTGATTTTTATGTTGAAAGTCAATAAGAAAGTAAAATGCCATTAGAAATATTTTGTTTTTTCCCATACCTAGTCACCATATTCAGAAGTTAGAAAAATTCTTACATTGTTTTCAAAAGTGCTATCCTAATAATAGGAACATACTGATTATATTTTTATATTTTTATCGTTAACTTTCACTAAGGCATTTCAAGCTAATTTCAACATTTTTCTGTTAGAAAAAAAATATACAACAGAAAACAAAATGTGCAACTATTTGACTAATGAAAAGAAATATGAGAAATTACTATGTTCTATTATAACTGACTTTGGAAAATGTGTTTTTATTGAGTGTAAATATAAAACTAGCTTAAAGAGAGAGAAAAGACAAATGGGTGATGAAGAAAGGAAGCTGCAATGAAAAGAAATGAAGAAAGAGGGATTAGGATCACTGTCAAGCTCTGAGAAAGGTTTGCATTAGGTTTGCAAGTTAAATGACGAGAATTAATGCAATAAATCTTTTTTATGTCGCATGAAGTTAAACTAAAGTTAAAATATACCACATATAAAAGGATTGCACCTGGCTTAGTTAAGCAAATGAATAGACAATCTAAATTCCATTGCTGTCAGAGGTCATTGTTGCCAGTTCCATCTTCATTTCCCATTCTTCCTCACTACTGGGGTTAGGGATATGGCCAGCTAAAATATGTTTGTCAGTATTGCTTGAGGTTAGAAGTACCCACGCAAATAAATCTTACAAACATGTACGAGTGGAAATACAGTGTGATACCTTTCAGAAGGTCCCTCTACTGTTAAGCTTTTGCTAGGTCACCCTTAACTCAAACAACAATTACACAACTTGAATGATTTAGAGCAGAACCTATGGAAATTTTAAAAAATCTTATATTTGGCTCATTTCATGTTGTTGCCGTTTTAACCAGTGCTCTTCTTCACTTATCTTTTATTCTTGAATTCAGTTTGCACAAGATTTTCCATCTTGAGATATGGAATTTCCTTGACAGAGAAAAAAGAGAAAATGATTACTAAAAGGAAGACTCTTCAGTTTTCTTCCTTGGGATAGCATGTGAGGTATTCACATTCCCTTAGTTAAATTAAGTCACATGACCAAAGATGACTTAATAGGAAAATTACTACACTTGGTATGATACAAAAAAAAACCCCACATTTATATATGAAAATATTAAATAGCTCATAAGGTATTTTCTGGGAAATTTTAGTAATGATGTGCTTTTAGCTTTGACTATTGAGATATTTTCTTTTAATGTATATAAATATTTATAGTGATTATGTAAATGATCAGAAAATGCACAAAATTGTATTAGTATAAATTCATCCCTCCTCACTGTAGGAAAGTACATATCCATGAAAACTGTATATTAAGAAAGAGCATCAAGCAATGGTGACTTGAAGAACACAAACATTCACCTATACAGAAAATAGTGTAAAGCTGAATATTGTCAAAAATAACCATTTGAGTTAATAGAAACACCCCACAGGAAGTCAATAACTTGAGAGTTGTTTATTCCTCAAAAACCACTTAACATGGGGAAATAATGAGAAGTGTTTGCAGCCTGTTTAGTCAGGTCCAGCTCACTACAGCAAACAGCAAAGGTACTCTGCAGGGCATCTGAGGAAGTCCAGCAATGGACCCCTGGTGGAGTGCTGGTGGTAGAGGTCTGTATCTTTGCTGGGCAGAGAGTGACCACCCCAGTTTATTACTGATGGGAAAAACTGGTGGTGTCATTTACCAAGAATTGTAGTCTTGGATCAGAATTTCTGTAGTCTAGGAAGAAATTTAATGAAATTGAGAATTTCAAAACTATAAAAAGCCTGTGGTGATCTCTCCATATATTCTGTGCAGATTTCCAAAATATTCATGAGTGAGGATGACTGCAGAAGTACCAGTGAGGTGGGAAGCCCAAGAAGGCTTGAACGTTGTCTGAAACTCAAGACTTTCTTCCAGCACACAGGTGGATTGGTAGAGAGTAAAAGGGCCAGTGTTAACACATGCTGAAACAAATTTTGATCAGAACCATTGCACAGACAAAAGTTTGATCCCTAAGGAAGTAGGATGAAAAGTAAAACAAACATAGGAAAAGATTGAATAGAACTGCCAGAAATTGAACTCTGTCAGTGGGAAGAAGATTCTTTCATTAAGGACAGCACTGGTAAATTAACAAAATACATAAGAATATAAGAAAGTAAATACATAATTAATAACATAAATAAATAAGTAATAAAATCGACAACTCCCAGATAAATAAAGTGCAGAGGTAACAATGATACATTATCTTACATGTCCAGTTTTCAACCAAAACTGACAAGAGCTCCATAGAAAAAGGAAAGTGTAGCCCATATACAGAAAACAATTTTAAAAAGTAGTCAGTAGAAACCAAGCTCAAGAGACATTCAGCACAAATGTTAGATTTAACAGACCAAAGCCTCAAAGGAGCTATTGTAAATACACTCAAAGTATTAAAATTATTACATGCAATTTAAAAATTCTATATTAACAATGTGATAATATAGACTCTCCCAACAACACAAAGTAAAAAATGTAGCTTCAACTAGACAAAACCCAACTTCTGAAAACCAAAACAAAGACAACTTTATAAAATCATAAAGACAAAATAAATAATTATGAGAAATAACAAGAGGCAGATCTTAAATTATAAAAATGGCAGAAGACCATAAAATGAAATAATCAAGGTAAAATTCAAGATGGGTACAAGAAGAAGCAATTTCTCACATATTTAAAAAATCTTAATAGTCTTTAAAACAATTATTAGTTTACTAAAATCTGCTATTTTTGTGTACATATTTATATACATAAAAAAACAGTAAAATAGAAGAGAAAGAAGAATTTTAATTGTTCAAAGTCAGTATCTCATACTTTAAATTTATACTAATCCAAAGCAACTTTTAATGTAAATTTTCATATTTAGATTTGTCACTGGTAAATGATATAGCTAAGTAATTAATGAAATAATTTAAAATGATGAAAACAATTTTTACATAGAAAATGCAGCAAAATGAGTCAGAAATGTACACAAAATATATGAAAAAACACATTTTCAGCTATTATTTCACTTATGTAGATCTTCTTTAATTTATCCTTCTTTTAGAGAACTTACATATTTAGGTATCTATCAACTCCATAATTTCATGTAAATAAGAGAAATGTTTCTATATCCTTGAACTAGCAATACCCATCTTTGATAATGATAACATGAATATTTCAAGATTTGAAAATTATATTCTCTCAATATTACCACTGAAAATGTAATAAGTCAAATATCTTTATCCTAATAAAACAATAACTTTATAAAAGGAAAGTTAAGAAAATAGATTCTGTAACAAAAGATGATTTTTATATTTAACCTAACAAAGAGAAATTAGTCCTGATGGCAATAAATGTTGTTTAGAAAACTGGAGTAAATCTAATGTATATTATAATATTTAATAGTTTGCCTTGAAATATACAAATGTGTAAACATATTTTTCATTACCAAATTATTTTCTTGCTCTAAATTTTTAGTATCATGCATTTGCCATACAATAACATATGATTAAATTGAAATTCACAGTATAAATCATTAAATAATTTTCCTGGAGAAGTTTCACATATTTATTCACATATTCTTTTCATTTCAGTAATAAGCAAAAATTGCTCCCTGTAGGATGTTTATAAGACATAAATGTATTTTATTTAAAATATGATTATTTAAAATTAAAGAAAATATATAGTCATAACATGTATAAATATATATGCCAAAATTTCTACATGGTCGTGACATGTCAATATTTTAGGAATTTGGATTATCTATCCTATGTTCATGCATTTCATGCTTAACAACTATAGCACATTTAGGAGGATGTTACAATATTGATGTGTTTATTTTAGAAAGAAAAATTAAAGCCATCAAAACTGTACAGAGAGAAGAAGAAATTAGAAGGGATGAGATGAGGAATAAAACAATGCTTCATGCTGGACATAATCAGAAAAAATATATTAAACAATGCTTTTTTTAATTTAAAAAGGTTTGATTAAATGACCTGGAGGAAAAGTTCAACATAAGAAGCAATTCATCTTGTGAATTATTTTCTGATTTACAAACGACTTACAAATGAATTCTGTTCTGGAAGAATGTTTCTAAGTCTAATTTGTTCTAAGCCTGGCAAAGTGAGTCTTATACACCTTTGACACAAATATACAGTGTAAATCTCTTTGTGTTTCCTAGCAGTCCCCTCCACATCACCACTGCTTTTACTCTTGCTTCCAGACATTCTGAGCACTATTCTACTGTACACTATTGCACTGGACATATACACACAGAAGGACAACTGTGACAACATCTGGTAGACAGATGAGCTACTTCTTTCTGTTATTCCATTATTTGTTCAAATCTACAAATATTCATAATGCAAGATCCATTTGTATCTGTGAAAGTTCCCAACTCAAATGTTTGTAAGTTGGGGACTTAACCGTAATAATATTTTTTGAAGAAAAATTAGAAAATCAAAGTACAGAAAAATTAAAATCCTCTACCACACCTGGAAAATGTGTACTGTTTGGTGTATATTCTTCCAGACAGCAACAGATTCATAGACACTGAATTCGTTTATGAACAAGGGAATTAAACCATAATAAACCTAATGTTTCAGATGAGAAAGCTAAAATTTAAAAATGAAAATTGTACCTAGTGGCAAGGAAACCATGAGTGAGACTTAGACTGAACTTGAACTCACACCTTTTAACTAGTTTTGTACTCCAGATTTAAAAGCTGGTGGGAGTGAATAAGCAGAGGTGTAAATTTGTTGAAGCATAGCAAAGGAAGGTGATGAACTTGAAACAATGAGGAGATGTGTGGAAGTCTGGTCTTTGATAATAAAATATGACTTGCTTGAATAAGCTACTAAGACAAATGTGTGCTATGCAGATTTTAGGTTTCACATTATTCAAATATGTGCATTTTATAAGACTTATGAACGAAGTGTTGAACTGGAGAATCATAGGAAAAACATAATTTAACATTTATAGTCTTCATACATATGAGAACTTACAGTAAATGTTTGAAAATGACAACTAGGAAAGGGACAAAGTGCTATTTCAAGCCTCAAGGAAATTTCCAAATAATTTGCACAGGAAGACATTTTAATGGCCCAATTGGTTGTATGAAGTTAATGCTAAAATTCTAATCATGAACAGAGAGGTAATGAGACAATGAGGAGCTAAATGTTCTGTATAATGATATAAAAATTGTCTGTCTGAACTCCACCCCCAAGGGTATCACATTAAAGGCAGTTCTATGATAAGAAGGAAAAACATGTTTTCCTCAGCCATTTGATCCCTAGAAGAAATGAGGAAGATTATTATACTTATGGATACTCAGGGAAGATGAGGTGGAAGGTTGAATCCTTTCCACATTTAAGAGGCTGGAAGAAAGTCTGGCAGGAAATAACTGAGGAAGACCAAGACTTCGTAATAACTCAAGTGAGAAGAGTAGCAAGTCTCATTTTAGAAACATAATATCCATGCACTAGCCTAAGCTTTTAGATAATGTGATTTTCAAGTTTATTTAAAGCTATAAAAATTTATTTATAATAATAAATTTGACTTAGGTATAACTTTAACCATGATTGGTTGATATATGGAAAAATTCTCTCTACAATTAGTTTGTACTCTAATATAGTATTTTCTATATATTGGACTAATATCTACCTTTAATATTGAGCAAAGAGTGTGTTTCATTCTCTCCATACCTATCAAGGAGCTAAATAAATGCGTCATTGAGCAAAAATGGACTTTGATTGGGCATTTCTTGCTTTTATTTCCACTTTAAAAATTCAGATGTTTCAACTGTGTTTGCACTACAATTCTGGATAGATGAATTATTTCAGAATGATTTTTCAGAATATTCAAAGATATGAAATACGGGGTGATTTTTAAAACTCTTTCATCATGTTGTCAAAGGAGGTTTTTGGGATTTGATCATTCTGATTACATCTGTCATATAGAATACCTATGCCAGATAGAAATGGTGCTCTCAAATAAGATTGTGTCTACTTGTCACTTGTTCAAAATCTGTCCTTCTATCTTAAGTCCAGAAGAGTTGAAAGAACCATAGTGAATAAGAAAACTTGTGAGATGTAATGTAGAAAACAAGTGAAGAGGCTAGCCACGTAACCTTTATTTATGGCAATTTTAGACATCTGATGATAGCCTACAGGAGAGATATTATCATATAAATAAGAGGCTACATTTTTATTTACATCAGAATGGACATTTTAGTACTTAAGAATGAGATTATTAGTACTTGAAACTGAATTGGAAATCCATGGTACCTACCTACATTATTGTTAAGGAGCAGTAAAAAAAAAAAAAATCAAAATTGTGCCATTGAAAGACAGTATCATAGGCAAATAAATACTGATTTGTAACTTTTTCCAATATAATGGTTCTTATTTAGGATAGTGATTTTAATAGAACCTTGACTAAACTGTACATTGGAAATATCTCGCTGCATGTGTATTGCTTTTACCAAAAATGTAAATTACTAAAATGTAATCTCCATGAGAACAGGAAATTTCTTTTATATGCTGTTGTACTTCTAACAAATGGAAAACTACCCAGCCTTTCAACATTTATTGAAAAGTAAATATTTATCTGTGATTCTATAGTCTGATTTTTCCCTCTAAAATTATAGGTAATCATTAACAAATATATTGTCAATTATTATTTGCCTTCAGCTCCAAATTTAATCAGCTCCAAATTATGTGATCCTGGGTCCTAATTGGATGTAGATTGTTACATATGTATAAGAGGAACACTTCATACTTTATAGTATTTTAGTACTCCATTATTTAAGAACTTAATGATATATTTAAGCATTTTACTTAAAATAAAAATTCTCCTTTTTAAAAAGCTATGGTATTATAAATAATGCCTGGAAGAATGTTTTTTATGTATATGTGGTAATTAGAGTGGAATGTTAAATTACTGGTTTTGGAATGTGCCTAAGGGATTGGTAAATCACAATTCTGGGTGCATCTAAGTAGATCATGAAGGCTTGGCCTTAGAGTCTATGTCTGGTCCCTTGTCCTTTCCTCTTTGGTGCTATTCCTTTGCTCTTCTTCCTAGCTACCATGAACTATTTAGCTCTGCTCCAACACAGTCTTCCTTGATGATACTTGTCCTTGGAGTCAGCTGACTTTAGATGGAATCCAATTAAAACATGAGCCAAATTAAACCTCTTCTACTTTCACTTGGAATTACATATTGTACCTAGCAACAGGAAAGCTGACAGAAAATTAGTACTGGAAAAATGGGGTTTTTACTGTTTGTACCTCACCATGTCACTTAGAAGTCTTTGGGAGTGGTTTAGGGAGGAGAATGGAAAAATTTGGATATACTGACTAGAGCAGCTTGATAGGTGATGCTGGTCAGAGATCAGAAGACCAAGATGCCAACAGGAATGTGGACAGTATGGCTAGGCTCAGGAGGTTTCAGTTGGGATTAAGGATTCCATTGGCAGTTGGACTATAGGCAATGTATATTATACTCTGAAAAAAAAAAATTGCCTATACTTTTTGTCTGTCCTGCCATGTTGCAGAAAAATGAAACTGTGGGCAGAGGACAAGTTAATCTGGCAAAGGAAATTTCAAGACAGCTCAACATTCAGGCTATGGTATGGGTAATGGTAGCTGCTTTCAGCTAAACTTACAGTGAGAATTGGGGAAAAAAATCAAATCAGAAAAAATTTCAAAATTTGAATTTTGGCCCAAAAGAAACCACATATAAATTTAGGGCCAAAGGAGATGTGGTTGCTAAAGAGATAAGCAACATTAAAAAGAAAGAGGCCTTGAGAGCATCTCAGGAATAAGTAAGACCTTAGACACTGTAGGCTTAAGTGTACAAAAATATCAGCCTTTCATACAAGAAGAGAATCCCTGGGACCCCTGTAGATAATTGGTTCCCCAGGAATCATTTTACCATGTTCAGCCATCCATTCATTCAGAATCAGCTGCAGCCATGTCTCAAGGTGGTTTGAATATGTCTTTTGCAGACAACATTTTTGTACAATACCTTGGTATTATACATTTGATTCTGGCTTTAGTAGCATGCAGAACACAAAAGTTGTGGCATCAGGGAGGGTTCTAGAGGATTAGAAGTCCAGGCAAGAAGCCCCTACTTCATTGGCTTTGGGCCCCACCTGAAGGATTGTGGGTGTGTTTGGGTGGGTCATGGAGACTTGGCCATGGGGTTTATATCTAATCCCTTGCTCTTTCCTATTGGCACTGTCCCTCTCCCCTATCCCTCTATGTTCCACCATTCTCTTCTGCCACATTGTTTCTTCTTGGATTGAATCCAGTTAAAAGCTGAGCAAAGTTAAACCATTCCTAATTTAAATGGTGGTTTCAAGTATTGTGTCTGGTAATTGGAAAGCTGACTAATACACCATGTATTAGAGTAATTGTTGGTTGATAGTCTCAGGTTAAATTTCAATTAAAAGTGTTGGATCAAAACCTTTACAAATTTGTATAATCTGACTTTTCAGATTAACATTGAGAAGAAACGAAAATGTGCTACAGATAACTATGCTTAGAATAAAAGAATTAAAAATAAAATTTAGAATTGTATAGTGGGCTATAGTCTTTCCTTTCTCCTATATTATAAATATAAGATGCTTACTTGCATTTTAATTTTCTGGAATTTATTTTTCATTTATAAAAGTTAAGTTTTGGGGAAAAAAATTAAGAATTTTATTTGCAAAGCAGATTTCCTCTGGTTTGTTTCTAAAGTTAGTAAATCTAAAAACAATAGCAAAAATACATGATTGAAAGTTTTATGATTTATTTTGAGCAATTTTCTTAGTTTTGCCCATTAAAATATATTAGTTCATTTTATTTACTAATGAATATAGTAATTCATTATATTAGTTCATTTCTTTTTTAACAGTTTACCTTTAAAGATATTCCTCTCCAACTCAGTGAATTATTTTTTAATTCCTTTTGTCATAATTACTACCATTACACATAATCAGATCTTATTAATATGATGCTGCAGTTTAGAACTAAAATACCCCCCAAAACTCTTCTGTATGTGGAAAGCGATTGGGTAATAGGGGCCCTAAATTTTGAATGGATTCACTGACTGATGAGCTCAGTAGCTATTAGGAGATGAGGCCTGGTTTGAGATGGGTCAATGACAGGGTGACCTTGAAGGGAATATGCTCATCTTCAGTTGCTTCCTGGCTACCATGTGATGGGTAGTTTTCCTTTTGTATGACTTTCCACCATTTCTACTGTGAAACCAGACAATGCTGGACTAAAACCATGAGCCAAAATAAGCCTTTTTGTCTTTAAGTTATGAGTATCTGGTATTCTGTCTTAGTGATGAGAAAATGACTAATACAGGTACTGTCCATTATCCTGTATTAAAAGAATCAACATAAAATGTGCCCACATTGTAATTAAATACATAAATGATATTCATTCTAATTTTCTTTTCAATTTGAACAAGCTTCAACATTGCCATTTGACTAACCTAATATTTATTTTATATTGTATTACAACATTTAATAAACCCACATTGAACTTCTGGAATTAATGTCAGCTAAACTATTCTTCAATCCTTTTCACTCAACCTTTTCACTTTTTGAAAACTTTCAAGAAAAATTAATATATACATATTGTCAAGAGAAATTGTATATCAATCATTGCAGAATATTGTTAGTGTTTATAAAACTGTTTGTTGTTTAAGTGAGAGCAGAAGCAATTTATGTACAAAAAATGATGTTCTATAACTTCCAAAATTGGGGTACAAAGACTGATTACATTTTATTTACATTCTGTCTTTTGTTTTGTTTGTTTGTTTGTTTGTTTTTTATTGCTCTGAGGAAGCAAGCTACCATGTCGAAGTCTCTCTGTTGTAAATAAGTTAAGGTCCTTTAGCTTAATTCAGATTGAAATCATAAACTGTGTCAATGTGGAGCCCAGCTAGTGGTCCTGGTGCCACTGGACAATGCCAGATATTGCAGGATGCCATAGTTTGACACAGTTGTCTTCTGGTTTCTACCATTGCCAGCCACCACCATTCAATACAAGTTTGTGTCACTAACCATTGGTCAACAGTGGTAGGTGCTGGTTACTGTCCCTTATCTTCATTGGTTTCTTGTCTTTGGATCTCTTTAGGGCTGAGTCCTTCGTGTTTATTATTATTTTTTAAATGACTGTTCTTTCCATACTATTCAGAATAAAATTTTGGAGTAGGTATACAAAACCTTTGGAACCCACACTACCCAAGAAATAAATTGAGCAGATTTACAAGACCACTGGAGTGAGACTTTAATAGTGATACAGAAAAGTTTTAGATAACTTAATAGATTGAATATTAAGGTAGTTGTAGAAGTAAAATAAGTAATGTGCTCTTTTAAGATTTACTTTTTCAGTAACTCCTTGTTTAAGGTGAGGATTATCTGACTCTGACCAGTAACTTCATTAACCTAAGAAAGTTACCACCACAGGGTGAATTTACAATGTATATGGCCTATCTTGTGTCTGTGACTAGTAAATAGGAACTGGAATTGTATTTACATATCAAAGACCACTAGGGATGAGATAATGGCTAAAAAGGATCTAAAAAGGGAAATGCTGAACAAAGGTGTGCGGATACTGACCAGACTGGTTTCTGGCCTTCCCGCCGGCTCCTGAGAAGAAATTTTACTATTTTATCCAAATTCTGTGTCTCTGTGTATTTCTTTCTGAGATTTCTACAATAATAGGACATGTGCCACAGCAAAAGGGAGTCAATATATTAGAGAAAATCTTCATAGACTGAGAAAAGTGAGGTGAGTCCAATTATATAGCAGCAGCAGGACTATGATTGGTTCAAATTCAGGCCTGATGATTGGTTCAAGTACTGCATAGGACTTTGATTGGTCCAAGTGAGTGCAGGCCTTCAAGAAAAGAAAAATATTTTCCCTACTAGCTTTTTGGTTTATTAATAATATCCTTGTAATCTGTTCTTTTAGGCACTATAAATGAACTTTTGGAAGACAGGAATATCTTGCTCACTTAAAAGTTTCTCATGGGGGCTGGGGATTTAGCTCAGTAGTTCTACCACCTGCCTGGCAAGTACAAGGACCCGAGTTCGATCCCCAGTACCAAAAAACAAAAAAAAGTTTCTCATGGATTTAATCACAAGCAAAATAAGATCTTAGTTGAAGTGGTATTTTGAAATTTCTTGTGCTTTAAAAAGAAATGAGAATTATATTGGCACATGAGTTAACTTGATCATATTTGAGTTACAACACAGTTCTGGTGAATTAAGAGGCTCAACTAAAATATAATAAATCAGATTTATTAAATTTATAATTTAAAAATTTACAATTAATGTAAATTTTTTCTCTCAAAGATAATGTTTTGTTATTGGAGAAGTAAAAGTGTTAACACCCTGCCAAATGCCACTTTTTGTGGCTTGGCTTTCAGAATTAACCATAACAAATCTAAGGGGAAAATAAGAAAATGTAATGGAAAAGGGTGGAATAAGGTCATATAAAGTAGAATAAATGAATAGTAAATAATGAACCTAGTTGTACGTGTTTGACTAATCTTGTTTCAAGTATATCAAATACACACAAAACTCCTTAACTCATAACTGTACAATCTAATAAACTTTCACAGTTACATCCAAATACACACACTGTAGACAATACCTGCAATCTAGATGCTACCCTTAAAACTCTTTAAATCTCTATTTTCCTAAGAGATTTCACCTGGCTTTTAATGTGGCTTTCTTATACAATGTTATGTTTCAGCTGATATATTGAATGATAGTGTGTACATTCTTATTTTGGCATAGTGTCTCACTGAATGAGTACACTTTTACTAATCTATCCTTGTTGGAATGAAGGAATATTGAGCTGTTTTCAGTTTGGAGCAATTGCAGAACTTAAATCAACATTTTAATTCAGTACTCCCAGCACTCTGGGAGACTGAGGCAAGAAGACCACAGATTTGATCCCAGCCCAGGTAATTTAGAGATTTGTGGGGGGCCTTGCCCCCCCCCACTAGAACTCTTGAGTGCCTTTTACGGACATATCCGGGCCTGCTGCAAATCTACCCGGCAACAAGGAAGTAGCCCCAGTACCCTCCTCTTGCTCCTCCCCTCTAGCCCTACGGTATATATGTTGTAGCAGCTTCCGCAATAAACGAGACTTGATCAGAAACCTGTCTTGTCTCCATCTCTCGTGTCCCCTGTCCTTTGTCATTCTCACCCCCCCTCTAGGGTCTCCGTTGACTTACCCGCGGGCCGGGACAGAGATTCAGTCAGATCCTGTCTCAAAATAAAAAATAAAATTAAGAAAAAGCTCAGGATGTAGTTTAGTGCAAAGTCCTTGGGTTAAATCCCCAGTACCACCAAAATAGTCAACATTTTTGTCTAATTTATTTTGGTCCACATTTGTGCATAATTTCATTAGCTATAGGTAGCTGGTATAGCTATCAATGGTGGCGAGCTTTCTATTTCTAGGACAAAATCCTAGCAACCACACCCACTCATGGTTAAAGAAGTTTCAGTGCATGGTCTGATGACTCCAAGGCAGAAATGTGGTGGGGAAATGTCTCTAAGGATGAAGGTTGCTCAACTCATGGCGTCCAGGAAGCTTAGAGCAGGGGAAGAGATCAAGGAGGAAGGAGTAGGTACAAGATAGAATCCCCAAGTTCATGCCACCATGACTCACTGTACTGTTTTACATCTCACATCTTCACCATATTGAGAAGTCTGAAAAAAAAAATCTGAACAATTAATCCTGCTTCTTTTTAGGGAATGAAATTGAATAGGGACAGTATATGAGTCTTCTGCTAGAGGAAGAAGGAATGAGGCAGAAGGACAAAGACGAGGGGGGAAAATAGGAAGATTGCAAGGCTTTTTAATTTTATTTTTATAGTTTTAGAGTTGGATAAATTTTATAAATACCTACTGACTTCAACAACAAAAAAGATGATGCTTAGTAAAACGTTAAAATTGTGTGTAAGCTGACCTTTCACAAATTCAGTTTACTTCTAATATTGATGATTAAACCATCAATAAAATTGTCATTCAGCAAATTCCTTTTTTTAGAAAACCAGGCCTTTTAAAACCCAGGCATACATGAGGCACAGCAAACATCACATTTACAGATTGAAATAATTACAAGAAAAGAGAAACCTACATTAAATTCTTGCATGATAAGAAATTTGTTAAACACTGTTACATAAATTTACCTAATGTATAAATTAGTCTTGCAAAGTAGATATTTATTCTCTCCGTTCATAAATACAGAGTCTGCAAAACAAAATCGTATACATACTTCAGCAGTTTGCCATACTCATAAATGTCTGGAAGCTCATGGCCACCTCTCTGAGCACCTCTTGTAATTGTAGAGGCCAAAGGTGACTTATATTGATCTCATGATATCTCAATAAATTTAGGATTAAAATATTTATACAACTTTTTCTTTTCGAGATGTACAAATTTTTTGGCAGACTCTGTATATATGAATGGAATGTTTATATAACGTAAGCTTAGAAATTTGAAACAGTTCATTTAAGTTCTACTAACACACATGTCGCAAGCACTCACTATTTATTGAGTCTAAACATAGAATAAATATCAGCATCATCCCAAGGCTGCCTTCTTTGTATCTATGCATCCTTTTCTCTCTTCACAAGGATATCAGTCACTGGATTTAGAGACCACAATAATCCAGTATGGCCTCATTTTAAGTGACAGCATCTGCAAAAATCATTGCCAAAGAAGTTCCAATTGAGTTTCCAATGGAGGTCAAGTTCTTATATTGAGAATGGACTTTTTTTTGGTGGTGAGGACATATGCAATTTATTACAATTAAAAATCATCATTTCAGTTGATCATTAATAACTTTATTGCTACCCTGGTACAGTTTACAGAATAAAGGACAAGGACAACCTTCCCATTCCCTCCATTATCTCCACACATTATTTCAACATGTACATTATATTGGTGCCATTTCTACTTTTTAAATTTCAAATGTTCTTACATTTTCTAAATGTTCTTCTATTTTCTAAACAATCATTTTTATAAATTCATGCTGTAGATAAGTCTAGGAATATAATTTAAACATCCATATTTCTCTTTACTCTCAATTAAAAACTGCAGAAATTTTGAAATTACTATGGGGAGAGTGAAATGATAGATTTGTGTCCAAATTTGTAAAGAATATTAAAACCAGTATTGCTTTTGGCCTCCATTAAAGCAACATCTAATGCTCTGTCCAGCTCTCCATTTATTACATGTAAATTCTTTTTTGTATGATTTCTCATGTGACTTTATATACTTATTAAACGTGGAGCAGCACCCTGCCTGAATCCTCATCTGTTGTCACTGATCCCAAGTGTCAATCTAGATGGCAATAATCTGAATATCAGCGTACAAAAAGATTAAACTAATCTGCAATTAATTTGGGGATTGACTGTCCATGGTGGTGGAAATTTCAGTTCAGAAGACACATCAGTGCTTTTTTAAAATTTGAGATACAATTTAGTGTACACACTGTAAAATCTTCTCACTTCTCCAAAGAATCCCCACTTCTTTTAGGGACAGATAATTATTCATAAAGTCTGAGTATATAACTTGGAAATGATTACTATGGTTGCAATCGGGAAAGGAGATAGTGACTGTTTGTGTAGCTGGAGAGAGCTTCTCTGGCTCGCCTCCCATGGCAAGAAAGAGCAGCATAATGAAGTAAGGCCTCCAGCTGTTCTAGGTCCTCAGGACATCAATTAAACCATGTATTTCTGAAATCTGTTTCTGTTCCTCAATTACGTGCATTTTTTGCATACTCACTTATCGGCCCTCTAAATCACATTCCAATTATGCTGAGAAGGATGGCAAGAGTATAAAATCTAAGCCTAAGCTCCCTTGTTGGTTAAAAAAAAAATGACTCTCATCATTCATACTGATATTTCTATAAATATTGAACTAATTTAACATTGTCCTGGCACTTCAATTTTGGCAATGACACTTAGTGTGTTTCTGCTTAAGTGATATCATATTCCAGATTCCTAAAATGTATTGTACCTAGAGGAAAAGCTCCAATAACATATTTATAATATAAAATATGAAGGCAAGATCAAATATTAAAATGGTAATTAATTCTAGACTTCAAATCTCATGAAATTATAATTGTGTATTAATAATTCCAAGTGGCTTCGGGTCTGATGAAAAAATTTAATTTTTATGATGAAGAAAGCTTGCTTCCAGAAATAATGTTCTTTTGGACTGGGGTCAAACCTGCAAATGTTCCCTTCACAGTTGTGGTGTTCAAGTTGTTATCAGTAGCATCAATATTTATGGAATAGTTCACGTCTTTCAATACAAGTTGCATGTGATGTCTCTTGAGAATTTGGGGGGTTGATAATTCCAGAAAGGACTCCTCGGATAGCAGATAATTCTTATTTAAAATATAACTAGAAAACATTATTGACCTACTTTTTAATCTATCCTAACAACCTGATTTTCACTGTTACACTGGTGACCTATTGAACTGAACTGGAAGCTACTAAGTTCTGTGGGAGGGAGGGACAATGGAGGAAGGGAGAGGGAGAAAGAGGAAGAGAAAGAGAGAGAGAGACAGAGACAGAGATAGAGAATGTGTGTTTTGTGTTCGAGTAAAGGAAGATGTATAACTAGTTAGCTTAGTTTAATTCAGACCAGGTAAAGTGGTTCGAAAATGTGAGGCCAGACCACAAGAGTGAAGTTGCAATGATAATGGCTTAATTCTAGCTTCCTGAAATTAAATGCTTTTATATCTTTTTAGGTCACCGAAGCCAGCATGTATACACCCTTCCCCTGACTTTTGAATCAGCTTGGCTACTATAAAAGGAGATAGCAATCATCCCTGCTTTTTTCAGCTTCCCTAAAGTGTATTTTCATGTAACCATGACAGAGGTCACCAGGTCACTTAATGGAATTTTGGTTGCTTATTATGAAGCTGTACTTTGAACAACTCAGAATGCAGATCCAATTCTGGTCTGCAGCATATAAGCTACATGACTTCATCCAGCTAGAACTCCTCTGAATTTTAAATTTGTCAACAGCATAATAAAGCTAGAATTATCTGCTATGTTTATATACCAAATCAAATTAATGGAGGGTAAAAAATCCAAAAATGTCATTAAAATGTTCAGCATTTTTTTGTAATTCTCAAAAAAGTTTTACATGTATAACATTTATTCACTCACAAAATGTTAAATGAATACTCACTGAGGGCCAGAGCCTGATGTTTTTGTTTTTGTTTTTATTTTAATGTAGTCATGCAGTTAAAAAATGGAACTAGTATCCTTTTCATCATGGGGCTTGCCTTTTCACCCAGAAGTCAGTAAGGCAATAGATATGTACAAGTTAATTTAGGAAGCAGTGTAGTACACAAAGAAGAAAACAAGAGGAAGAATAGGGCTTTATTAATAACTAAATTATTTTACTAAGATAAGTACATGTATGGATGTATATAATTATAATAGTTTACATAAACTATTTTATATACATGTCTTTTAATATACCTAATATTTATACAAATATAATTATATGTATGCCTTCTTAAAATTTAAGGCCTTCACCACAGATTGAAAAATGATCACCAATATTACTTCAAATGGTGATGTTGCTACATCATCTTCCTTCCAGGACTTCATTTATATGTGTCGTATAATTCTCCAAAATTTGTTTCTGTAATGTTCATCCTCTTTGTGCATGATCAATGTAGTCTCCACTATTATCCGTTTTTCTAATATTATAAATTGCTGTAGATAAGTACTGCTAAATTTATCTGTTAATTTTTTTTCACATATGTCAGTTCTAGAAATTCCTTTCAGGTCTACTATCAAGAATATATAAAGAACTGAAAAAAATCAGACCCCCCAAATTCAAAGACCCAATTCAAAAATGGGCGTCCAAAATGAACAAACATTTCTCAGACAAAGAAATAAAAGCAGCAAACACATATATGAAACAATGTTCAACACCATTGGTCATTCGAGAGATGCAGATGAAAACAACACTGAGATTCCACCTCATCCCACAAAGAATGGCTGCTATCAAGAAATCAACCAATAATAAATGCTGGCGGGGGTGTGGAGAGAAAGGAACCCTTCTCCATTGTTGGTGGGAGTGCAGAATGGTGCAACCACTGTGGAAATCCGTATGGAGATACCTCAAAGAACTAGGACTACAGGTTCCATTTGACTCAGCTATTCCCCTACCGGGAATCTTCCCCAAAGAATTAAAAGAATCATACCACAGCGATATATGTGCAGCCATGTTTATAGCAGCACTGTTTGTAATAGCTAAAGCTTGGAAACAGCCCAAGTGCCCATCGACTGGAAACTGCATAAAGAAGATGTGGGTTTTTTTATAAAATGGAGTACTACTCAGCCATAAAGAATGAGAAACAGAGACATTTAGAGCTAAATGGATGCATATTGAGGCCATACTCTTAAGTGAAATAAATAGGACACACATGTGTAAATACCGAATAGTTTCTCTAGTGTGAGAAATTGAAAGTGTAAATAAGGATGAAAATGATTAAAATGAATAATTGATAATTTGAAACAAGGAAAGGTCCAAGAGTTTGGGGATGGTGGGAGGGGAAGGGGGAGGGGAAGGGGAAAGGGAAGAAGGGAAAGGAAAAATTATGAGAAAGAAAAAAATGGAATCAAACTCTGTAAATAGGGAAGGGTGGAGGGGGTGAAGGGTGCACAGGTAATGGGAGAAAAAATAAGAATTAAGATACATCATGTTCTGGTACAAACACCCAATGATAAATGTAAATGTATTTTATACCTAAAATGTACCAATAAATATATAATAAAAAATTCCTTTCAGTTCTTTTTTTAGGTAGACTTAAAATCACCTATGATAGTCTCTAATCTTTCATCCATTTGGCTGGAAGTATTGATTATAGTTACTTTAAAGTCATTTTCTGATAAATCTCATATCAATATCACCTATAAACTTCATTCTACTTCTCATTTTTAGTTCCTGATTTCTGTTAAATGAATCTTATTTCCTGATATGCTTGAAATAGTTCACAGAATAAAGGACATTGTTATGGTTTAGATCTAAAATGTTCCCCCAGATTCTCATGCTCAGTAGTGGGGCGGGTTGGCAGGGGCTGCTCCCTGGTGTTGTGACCTGGAAGGGTGTGCACCGTGTTCACATCCTGGCTCCTCTATTCCCTCCCAGCTTCCTGGTGGCATGAGATGAGCAACAGTCTGCTGGACACATCCTTCCATCATGCAACTTCTGCCTTGGAGCCAGCTGACTACTGACTAAAACAGTGATCCAAAACTAACCTTTCCTTCTTTAAGTTGTGGATGTCAAGTAGTGGGTCCTAGTGGCAAAGAAAATGACCAAAACAGACATTGTATTTTTAAAAAATATACAGACAGTGGATGAGGTTCTCTTTTAATACAAAATTGAATTTCTTCTTTCTGCCATGCATAAAATTATTTAAAAGATCACCTTGACCCAATTGAGGCCATTATTCCTAAATTTCTCTATTTGGGGTTCTGAATGAAACATCAGGTACTGAACAGAGATCTTTCATTTCACATAATTAGACCTCTAACTCTATCCATCAATTAAAGACATGGTACAAGAGAAATTTAAAAGTGGCTCTTTTGTGGCCCATAAGGAAAATGTTCATTTAGAATTTGGAAAATGTCTCTAGCAGAAGTTGTAGGCAAAATATTTTGCTGGACTTTTGATCCTGCAAATCTTGCTACCTTGGTAAGCATGAACTCTAACCTCTGTCTCTCTGGCAGAGTGAAGCTGTTGTAAATTGGCACTCTGAAAGTTGACACAGTTTGTATTTGTTCATGTCAGAACAGTTAATTCCCTCCAGCTGATGTGTGATAGCCAGAGCTAGGGTTTTAATTTTTTATTTTAAAAATGATATTTTGTTTAACATCTGAGAAAAAGAATGCAATAACGAAAGGAAGATAACAAAGAGACAAGTCAGAAATTAGAGAATTTGTACATAAGATTTTAGGGTACATTTGACTAGGAAGAGAGCAGAAGAGTTTGAGAATGTGATGGATCTAGAAGAGAAAAGATAAATCTATAATGTGAGATTATATAAATCCAAAATTATTCATATTATTTAAAAAATATTATTTTGATGTGTTTTCCTTTTTCTTTAAAAAATTCAGTAACTGGTGATAGCAATTGCCAGGATACATGAGACTGAGGAAGACAAAAAATAAGAAAATAGGAAAAAAAATTAAAAATTGAAAGAAAAATTAAGAGTTAAATTTCAAATGTGTTAAATTTGAGATGACTCAAATTTCTTTATGAACAGCAATTTCCCACAGACATTTGGATACTTGAACTTCAGGTCCAGTGGAAAGATTGGAGCTGATGTTTTGGGAAGCCCACCAAATGCAATCAAAAAGTATATGTAGATACAGAGCATTAGAGGGCCGAGGCATAAGCCTGATGTAACCAGCACTTAGAGCTTAGCATGGGAAGAAAAATGGCTGATATGACTAAGGAGAAGAAGCTAGTGAGATAGAATGCAGCCCTGGTTAGAAGTCACGTGTGGCAAACACTATATGAAGGAAAAGCTATCTCCTAGAAGAGTTTCAGTGATGTTGAGAGATGAAATATAATAAACTTGGAGAAATAAATTTGGGGAAATATTTTGTTTGTGTTTTCATTGGCTTTGTTTGAAATTCACATATCAATTTACAGTGAACTAATGCTTTTATATGGAAAGCTTTATACTGACTACACTCATTCCAATACAGAATATTTATCCTTTCCATTACTGGAGATCATATTTCATGCACTCCATTAGTTTTTAGGGTATTATTCATATATATATTTTCTATTATATCTTAATTTATTTGTCTCTGCTGTAAACTGCCTATTTATAAATACATGTATATGTTACATATACACATATTTGCATATACATACATGGTGTTGGAGTTTCTGTACATTTTATAAAAACATTCTTCTCTGATTACTTCCTTTCTTTCATCTTTTCTCTTTATATTTTTGCTTTTGTTTAAATAGTTTTAAGAACAATAAAGGTATCTTGATACTATTCAAAAGTGTGTAACACTGTCATGTTTTTTATTGATATTATTGAAATATATTTCTTCGGTAAAATGATGGAGATGAAAACTAACTGAAAGGGAGACAGTCCTTGACTTTCAACATTTCAATTTATGATTTTTGACTGCAAGAGTGAGAAAACAATGCATATGCAATAGAAATTGTACTTCAAATTTGGAGCATTGGTCTTTACTCAGGCTAAGAATATGCACATGATTTTCTTTCATGATCCTGGAGACTGGCAGCAATCTGTAGCTCTCAGTTCATCCACATGATCATAAGGCTGAACAAACATAAATACTCTACAGTACATTGTGTTACTCACCTGTGAGGTTTGATAGATTAGTTGTATTAAATGCATTTTCAACTACTGATGGGTTTATTGGAATGTAATCCTTTTGTTAAATGAAGGCCATCTGCAAAAAATAAGATATACAAAATGTGTATGTATTTTTGTCTACATGTGTTCAAAATAGACTGTTGTCTGCATTTTATCTGGTTTATCGGCCCTCAATATAAATAGACTATTAAGAAATACATATATATCATAATACATAAATATATAGATGTATTATATGCACACACAGTGTTGGTGAAAAAATTAGACAATGTGAAAAAAGAATATTTGACTGGAACTGTCTTCAGAAAAGATGGAGTATCTAACTAGGATATGAATAAAAGGGAGTCATACACAGGCTGCTTGCTTTGAATCATGCAATGTAGTTTGCACATTTGTGCTGGAATGAAGTGATTTATGCTAGACGCTGACTCTTCCATACACCAATCATGTGACCTTTGGCTAGTCAATTCAACATTCTAGACTCTGTTTTAAAATAAGATATGTGTAAGAAATATACCTAGTAGTAAAGATTGCTTTAGAGATTAAATAAATTCTATGTAAGACAAATTTTTGGAATGCCATTTTTCATTCAACAAATATTCCTGAGATTCCATTATCTGTTCAGATTTGTGCTAGTGCTACTGTTTACTTATAATCCAGAATAGTGCAACTTCTCCTTACATACACATCAATAGAGTCATGTTTCTGGTACATGCAATTAGAACGTCTTAAGACTGAAAATCATAAGGTATATCTTAGAGTTTACATGTTAGTTTTCAGATTGTAACTTCTCTTGTGGATGAGATATATGAATCTTAGAAATCCACAAGATGAGTACATTGTCACTTTAGAGCCCATTAAATTCTACCTTCCTCTCTGTTTTCTTGCACAATTTAATCCAATTTTGCACTGTGGTTCCCTAGTAATTGTGTCGTCTCTAGGATTTTGGCTTGTAGCTGCTGTGATGGTTTTTCACTGTTGTTTATGGGACTAGCATTATGCTCTACTCTTCGGCTTCCTACTGTCATCACCCTAAAACGAGGAAGCAGACATGGATCTTAAAGTTTTCAGGGTCATCACACAAAGAAATCTGGTGTTCTTAGTTTTTTAAAGGCTCTAATGTAGATTTGCAAAGCGTTTTTGTTTTTTTCTCACATTTTAAATATGTATGCCTTTCCCATACATGAATGTCTGGATGTCACATTGACATAAATTATAAAGCTAAATACAACAATGTAGGAAATAATGGTGTGGGGGCTTTCGATATCACCCAGTTGCATGCTCTAAGAGCATGATCTTAGATCTCAAGAGCAATGTATTTCTATATTTTGACATATTATTAAAACAAATCTATTATTTAAAAATTGTATGAAGAATTTAACTTTGAGGACCAGTCATGGGCTCTACATCAACTTATGGCCTCTTCAAAACATGTCTTATTTTTTCCTATGAAAATCTGGATAGACAATCTTGCATGTCCACTTACCCCAGAATGATGGATGCATATCACAGCTAACTTTATATTAGGTAAGTGCTATCATTGGAATGTTGAATATTTCCCCAAGGGCCATGTGCTAAAGGTTTGGTCCCCAGAGTGACATTTTTGGGAAGTAGAGGAGCCTTTCAGAAGTGTGACCTAGTGTGGAAACTTTAGGTACCTGAGAACATGCCCTTAAAAGGTGTATGGAATCCTAGCCCTCTCATCAATTTCTTGCTTCCTGGACCTGAAGTGAATGGTTTTCCTCCTTTTATGATGTGCTGCCTCACCAAAAGCCTAAGAGTAACAGTGTCAATCAAACAAAAACTATAAACTCTAGAATTGTGAACCAAAATAACCTTTTCTTTTTATGTTTCATTATGTCAGGTACTTGTTATAGCAGTAGAAATCTAACAGAATAAGACTACTTAGGCCCAAATCTGGGGACCTTTATTATAATTACATAGACACGTTTCTTGAATCAGTCTCTTGGCATAGCTCTTCAAAATACGTCCTTGAAAAATCATTATGCCTAGATATAAAAGAAGGAAAATAAAACTATATACCCTAAAAACAAATGTACTTCAAAAGTAAACTTACCATATCAGGAAATATTTCATGGTGTTTAATTATAAATTATTCCTATTGAATCTTAGAGGCTGGTGATGTTAAGAAAGCAAGAAAGTAACAGAACAAAAAAAAATGCAGTTACAGGCTCCCAGAGTTGCCATTAATTGAAGTTTTAATAACATCTGAAAAGACTACTCTGAGAAAAATATAATTTCTAATTGTCACTTGGGATAACACATTGTTTGACTTAACATCGAGCCATTTTATTATTTTGTTAATAAATTAAATAAATTTTACTTATTTTAGCATTATACAAACCAATGTATTGGAGGAGATATATGCCAAGATTAAAAGCCAACAACGTGAACTACTTTGCTAGCTCTTCTTGAAAATGAAAGTGGCCACAAGATGCAGAAATAGCTACTGCATTCTGTGCTGAACTTGTAGATTGGGTTTAATACAATTCTTTTCTTTTACTTTTTTCACTTTTTTTTTTGAGATAGTGTCTTGATATATATTCTAGGTTGGCCTTGAACTCACTATGTAGTCTAGGCTGGCCTCCAACTTGCAGTGATCCTCTTGCTTCAGCCTCTGGAGTGCTGGGATTACAGCCTTGCACTACCACACCCAGCTAACAAAATTTTTTAAAGGGTGCCAGGCTTAACTCACACTGTCTTTTGGGCCCTTTTAATGTCCTCTTCTTCCTATCCCAATTGTAGATGTTATGATAAAGATGGAACAGTCACCTTGGTAAAGAACTTGAGAAGAAGACTGAAGGGGCTGCAGGAATCCTAGCCCTAAACATCCAGGAGCTATAACCAAGGGACCTAACATTTCCCTCCAACTGATGAAACTTTGGACATGTTCTTTCCTGCCTCTAGCCCTAACCTACCTCCACTTCCTCTTTCTTAGAACTGTTACTTCAGAAAGTTGTAATTGCAAATTTTTTTCTCTTTTGCTTTGAATAGAATACAAATTTCCTTTAAAACCTCAACAAATTTATGACCCAGAGAACATCTTTCTCAAAGACCTGAAAAGCTTCTCTGAATTGCTCACATTCAGGGAAGATTATACCCCTTATCTTCTACTCTCCATGTGAACATAGAGGTGTAACTTCAGTGGTTATCTTGCTCCAAGTTGGAAAGGTATCTCTAATCACAAAACTGGAGAACGTTACCTTTTCTTTTGGTTTGGTCAATTAATGAATTAGCACATATAGGAGGCCCACAATCCTCTACTCTTTCTACTTTGTTTCATCAAACTCAAATTCAGTATCTTCTCCCAATATTATTATTGGTGTAAGTGTCTTCTGTTTATCTTGTCCAGTGCAATTTTTTTTATAGGAGTTGTCTCTCTGGACATAGAATGTTTACCTCTGGCCTTGGTGTTAATTAAAAAACCATTAATCTCAGCGATTTTTCTACAACTTGCTATTTGTGAAACTGAATCTAATCTCTAACTAACTGTACAATAATTCCCTTATGAAGTTTGAAATTTTAAAATTGATTCATTGTTTATAATTATTTGAAGCTCAACTCTCAAAGGTGAAAACTTGAAAGAAACAAAGAGAAAGCTAAAAGGAGGGACAAGGAAAACAGAATTCCCGCATCAACCTGAAAGATTGTAAATCATTCTTCACATAATAATAAAAAAGATAGTAGGAGTAAGGAATATGAACTTTCTATGGGGAAATCAATCCTTACTACCTCAAAATGATCTTTAAATTCATTTCTAGAAAAAAATTAACTTCAAATCTTTTATTGACATTTTAAATTTTTTCAGTAGAGAGAATAAAACAATTTTTGCCATTTACACACCTTTGCAAGAATAAAAATTGAAAAGTGATGTAAGAGATTATTCAGTTGTAGTTTGCTGTTGTTGATGTATGTATATTCAAGAACAGTGCATAAAATTCTGTGCAGGAAAAACACTAACACCCCATAATTAGTCATTCAGAGTGGCAAGAGAGAAATAATTAAATTAGCTAGAATTGCTGCCTGGGTTTATGTAGCCACTGTAATTCAATCAGAGCTAAATGAGATCATCCTTTAATTAAAATTGAAGCTAATTAATTGTTTCAATTGTTGTTTCTACGAAAGAGAAAATTTCTTAACAAAGTCACTTTGATGAAGTGTAAAGATCATTTGGAGCATTGCCTCGGGACCACTGCTGTGATTTGGGGTCATTCACAATATGATCATTTTCTTACTTTAAATTAACATAAAGCATTAAAATATTTAAGTCTTGGGCCTCCTAAAAGTAATATTTCTATAAAGAAGAAGGAAATAGATTTTGAAGGAATAAAATAGGAACTACAACAATTGTAAAAGTTCAAGTAACAAATATATTCGTCTCATTTATTTGTTACCCCCAAGTGATCTGGTTATGGGCTTGTTTGCACCTGTTTTTTTTTTTTAATTTTACAAAATTCTTGAGTTAGTTGATGTGATTGGTCTTCATATCAGATTTGTATTCTGTCTCTTGATTTTTCTTCTACTATTTTGGTTTGACTAAGAATTATTCATCCTTAGTCACAGAAAACACGTATTTCCTGAGATTCTTATGCTGCAGCAAAGGTCCCATCATGATGGTGCAGACCAGGTGAGACTCTGGCTGTGGGTGACTTTCTAATATGCCGGCCAGTTTGAGCAGAGATATGCTGACTCTGGCTACCATATTTTATGACCTGCACGTAGATGCAGTGAGAATAAACCCTAAATGTAATACATAGAGCTTCAAACAATGATTTTACTTAGAGTATTGTTTTATTTGTTTTTAATAAAATAAAGGAATAAGTATTATTTCTAGGATAAAGAAAGAAAACATACATTTCATGCTCTGTTTGTTTGTTTTTTTTCTTTTTTTGGTCACATCTCATTATTACTTCCTTATTCTTTTGAATTCATTGATTAAGTGTGCCCTTCCATGCCTCATAAATGACACACAGCCAGGAGAAATACGGCTCCATGCAAGATTCTGCACTTTACATTGCACATGGGTATTTTAATCTTGTACTTAGTGGAGACGAGATATTCTTTTTTTTTCTTTTTAAAATGTTTTTTCATTAATTTTATTGGTACATTCTAGGTATACAATATGCTGACATTCATTATTGGGAATTTGTACCTTTACATAATATATCTTGGTTCTTATTTTTTTTCCCATTCCTCTGCCCTCTGTTCCACAGTTTGTAATAGCTAAATCTTGGAAACAGCCCAATTGCCCATCAACTTGAGACTGGCTAAAGAAAATGTGGGTTTTTTTTTTTAATATAGAAAATGGAGTACTACTCAGCCATAAAGAATGAGAAACTAGATCCTTATTTACACTTTTAGTTTTTCACACCAGAGAAACTATTTGGATCTAAAGGAGTAGGGGACCTGGGAGGGCTAGGGGAAAGGAAAGAAGGGAAAAGAAAAAATATGAGAACAGGAAAAGAATGGAAACAAAGTCTTGGTAAATAGGGAAGGAAGGAGGGGGTGAAGGGAGGGCAGGGGAATGGGGGAAAAAATAAGACCCAAACTACATCACTTAAAGGTACAAGATCCCAATGACGAATGTAACTGTATTGTATACCTAAAATGTACCAATAAACTTAATGAAAACAAAGGAAAAAAAAAGAATGAGAAAATAAAGACATTTATAGCTAAATGGATACACATTGTGGCCATACCATTAAGTGAAATAAATGGGACACACATGTACAAATACTGAATAGTTTCTCTGGTGTGAAAAACTTAAAGTGAAAATAAGGATCAAAATGTATAATAGTTAATGTGAAATGGGAAGAAAAGATCCAAAGGGGAAGAGATAGTCTTTTATGACTTTAGCTCACATATTTTTTTTGATTTTTATTTTATTGGTACATTTCAGGTATGCAATATAATTACATTCATCATTGGAAATTTGCACCTTTACATAATCTCTCTTGGTTCTTATTTTTCACCCTTGCCCAGCCCTCCCTTCAACCCCTCCACCCCCCCATATTCACAAAGATATTGTTTCCATTTTTTAATTTTCTTATATTAATTCCATTCCCTCTTTCCTTTCCCAAATTCCTCCCACTTCCCCTACCCCTTTGCACCTTTTCTTTCTATTTCACATTATCCATTACACCTTTTAGTCCTTATTTACACTTTCAGTTTCTCATACTAGACAAAATATTAGGTATTTACACATGTGTGTAATATTTAATTCACTTAAGAGTGTTGCCCAATGTGCATCCATTTAGCTATAAATGTCTTAAATTTCTCATTTTTTATGGCTGAGTAGGACTCCATTTTATAAAAAAAACCCCACATTTTCTTTATCCAGTCTCCAATTGATGGGCATTTGGTCTGCTTCCAAGTTTTGGTTATTACAAATTGTGCTGCTATGAACATGGGTGCACATATATCACTATGGTATGATTCTTTAATTCTTTGGGGAAGATCCCCAGCAGGGGAATAGCTGGGCCAAATGGGACTTCTAGTCCTAGTTCTTTGAGGTATCTCCATACTGATTTCCATAGTGGCTGCACCAGTCTACATTCCCACCAGCAGTGGACCAGGGTTCATCTTTCCCCACAGCCTCACCAGCATTTGTTATTGGTTGATTTCATGATAGCAGCCATTCTTTCTGGAATGAGGTGGAATCTTAGCATTGCTTTCATTTGCATCTCTCCAATGACCAGTGATGTTGAACATTTTTTCATATGGTTATTTGCTATTTCTACTTCTTTGTCTGAGAAACG
This sequence comes from Heterocephalus glaber, assembly GCF_053883595.1. Lineage (NCBI taxonomy): Eukaryota > Metazoa > Chordata > Mammalia > Rodentia > Bathyergidae > Heterocephalus > Heterocephalus glaber. The sequence goes on along the minus strand of NW_028258354.1, from coordinate 6,311,783 downwards.
TCTGTTCATTTCAGATGCCCATTTTCGGATTGGGTCTTTAAATTTGGGAGGTCTAATTTTTTTTAAGTACTTTATAGACTCGAGATAGTAGACCTTTGTATGAGGAACATCAGGTGAATATATTTTTCCATATTTTGGGATGTCTCTTCACACTGCTGGTGGTTTCTCTTGCTGTGCAGAAGCCTTTTAATAAGAAGAAATACCACTTGTTGATTGTGCTAGTTCATGGGCAACTGAGGTTTTACTAATAAATCTTTTCCTACACCAACGTCTTCAAGATTTCTACCTAACCTCTGTTCCAGCTGATTACGCCTTTCTATTTTAATATGTAGATCTTTAATCCATTTTGATTTTAGCTTAGTGCATGGTGAGAGATATAGGTCTAGTTTTAATCTTTGACAAGTTGAAAATCAATTTTTTTCCAGCACCATTTATTAAAGAGGCTATCTTTCCTCCAGTGAGGGTATTTGGATCCTTTGTCAAAGATGAGGTGGCTGAGTGTGTCTGGAGTTGTTTCTGCATCTTCTAATCTGTTCCACTGGTCCTCAAGTCTGTTTCTTTGCCAGTACCATGCTGTTTTTATCATAGTAGTTTGCACTATACTTTCAAGTTGGTGGTTGTGATATCCCCTGCCATGTCTCTGTTACCTAGAATTGCTTTTGCTATTCTGGGTCTCTTCTTGTTCCAAATGAATGCTCGGATTGTTTTCTCTAGGTCCATGAAGTATGGCACTGGGATTACAATTGAGATTGGGTTGAATATATATAGCACTTTTGGAAGTATGGTCATTTTCACTATGTTGATCCTTCCTACCAAGGAACAGGGGATGTTTTTCCATTTTCTGTGATCATCTTCAATCTCCCTTTTCAGAGTGCTGTAGTTTTCAGAGAAGAGGTCTTTGATGTCTTTTGTTAGGTTAATTCCTAGGTACTTCAGTTTCTTGGATGCTATTGTGAAAGGAATTGTCTGCCCTATTTCTGTCTCTGTGAGTCTGTTGTTCGTGTAGAGGAAAGCTATTGATTTTTGTGTAGACCTTGTATCCAGCTACTCTACTGAATTTGGTTATTAAATCTAGAAGACTTTTGGTGGAGTTCTTGGGGTCTTCTATATAGAGTATCATGTCATCTGCAAATAATGACAATTTGACTTCTTTGTTTCCTATCTTTATTCCTTTTATTTGTTTCTGTTGTCTAATTGCCATGGCTAATGTTTCCAAAACTATATTGAACAGGAGTGGTGATAGTGGACATCCTTGTCTTGTTCCTGATTTTAGTGTGAAGGATTTCAGTTTTTGACCATTTAGTATGATATTGGCTGTTGGTTTTTCATAGATGGCTTTTATCAGATTGAGGTAGAGACCATCTATTCCTATTTTGTTTAGAGTTTTTATCATAAATGCATGTTGAATTTTGTCAAATGCTTTTTCTGCATCTATTGAGATGATCATGTGGTTTTTGTCCTTGGCTCTATTGATATGGTGTATTACATTGGTTGATTTCAGTATGTTGAACCATCCCTGCATCCCTGGGATGAATCCCACTTGGTCAGAGTAGATGATCTTCTTGATGATCTTCTGCATTCTATTTGCCAGTATCTTATTAAGGATTTTTGCATCTATGTTCATTAGTGAGATTGGCCTATAGGTCTCTTTTTCTGTTGGGCCTTTCTCTCCTTTGCTCGCTTCCAGAAATGATTTTGGTAGTATCGCTTCCTTTTCAATATCATTAAAGAGTTTAAACAATAGTGGCAGTAGTTCCTCTCTAAATGTCTTTTAGAATTCAGCAGTGAAGACATCAGGACCTGGACTTTAATTAGTTGGTAAGTTTTTAATTATGTTTTCAATTTTCTTGATTGATATTGGGTTGTTTAGAATTTTTAGGTCTTCTTCATTCAAATTTGGTAATTCATATGTATCTAGGAATCTGTCCATTTCTTCTGTGTTTTCCATCTTATTGACGTATAGGTTATCAAAGTAGGTATTGATGATCTTCTGGATTTCTGCTGGGTCTGTTGTAATTTCACCCATTTCATTCTTAATTGCATGGATTTTGGCCTTTTCTTTCCTTTTTCTGATAAGGTTGGCTAAGGGTTTGTCAATTTTGTTTATTCTTTCAAAGGACGAACTCTTGACTTCGTTGATTTTTTGTATCATTCTCTTAGTCTCCATTGCATTGATTTCTGCTCTGATCTTTATAATTTCCTCCCTTGTATGAGCTTTATGTTTGTCCTGCTCTTCTTTTTCTAGAAGTCTGAGGTTCAGCATCAGGTTGTTTAATTGGGCTCACTCTGTTTTCCTAATATGACTATTCACTGCTATGAATTTCCCTTGTAACACTGCTTTCATTGTGTCCCTTAGACTCTGATATGTTGTATTGTCGTTATCATTTAATTGAAGGAACCGTCTGATTTCTTCTTTATAATTTCCTCTGTGACCCGTTGGTTATTCAGAAGTGTGTTGTTCAATATCCATGTGTTTATGAAATTTTTGCCATTTATTTTGCTATTGATTTCCAATGTCATCACATTATGGTCTAATAATACACAAGGGATAACTTCAATTCCTTTGCTCTTAAATAGACATGTTCTGTGAGCTAATATGTTGTCCATTTTGGAGAATGACCTGTGTGCAGCTGAGAAGAATGTGTATTCTGATTTTGTGGAATGGAACATTCTGTAAATGTCTGTTAAGTTGATTTGTTCAAGAGTTCGATTGAGTTCTAGTATTTCATTACTTATTTTTTGTCTGGTTGATCTATCTATTCGTGACAGTGGGGTATTGAGGTCCCCCACTACTATTGTATTAGTGTATATATGTCTTTTGTTATCCGTTAGTATTTGTTTTATATAGCTGGGCACACTAGTGTTTGGTGCATTATATTTATGATTGTCATCTCTTCCTGTTGGATTGTTCCCTTTACAAGGATGTAGTGTCTTTCTTTGTCTCTCTTAATCAGTGTTGGTTTGAAACCCTCTTGATCTGCAAAGAGGATAGCTACTCCTGCTTTTTGGGGTGTTCTCGTCGTATGGAGTATTGTTTTCCACCCTTTAACTTCCAGTCTATGAGGTTTTTAAAAATTAAATGTTTTTCTTTTATGCAGCATATTGTTGGATTTTGCTTCTTGGTCCACTCTGCCAGTGTATTTCTTTTGATTGGTGAGTTGAGACCATTAATGTTGATGGTTGTAGCTGACACATATTGACTTATCATTGTCATGACTTTTTCTTTTTGTTGCATTCTCCCCTTTACATTTAATTTCTTGTTGCACCTGATGGATTCATTCTGCTGGGTTTCCTGGGGTTGTGATCCTCATTGTCTTTTCCTAGGGTATTGTCTAACATTTTTTGGAGTGCTGGTTTGGTATTCATGAAGTCCCTGAGGTGCTCTTTATCATGAAAGCATCTTATTTCTCCATCAATTTTGAAACATAGTTTTGCAGGGTACAACAATCTGGGTAGGAGACTGTTTTCTTTTAGGGCTTGGAATGCATCACTCCAAGCTCTTCTTGCCTTGAGGGTTTGCATTGAGAAGCCTGCTGTGATTGTGATGGGCTTTCCTTTGTATGTGATTTGTTTCTTTTCTCTAACTGCTTGTAGAACTTTGATCTTCTGTTGAGTTACTGGAATCTTAAGAATTATATGCCTATGTGTAGATTTTTTTTGATCAAGGCTATTTGGAGTTCTATATGCCTCACTTATCTGTATGTCAAGCTCTTTTCCCTTGCTTGGGAAGTTTTCTGCCATTACTTCTTTGAACAGTTTTTTTTATGTCATGTGCACTCTCTTCAGTTTCTTCATTGACTCCAATCAGTCTTATGTTATTCTTCTTTGCATCGTCTAGCAGCTGCTGGATTGATTGCTTGTAGTCTCTTATGATTTTGAAGCAATTTTTCTTTTCCTGGTCACTAATTGGAATCTTATCTTCTATACCTGAAATTCTGTGCTCACATTGGCTCATTCTGCTGTGTAGACTTTCAATGGAGTTTTTAACCTCCTGGAAATATGTTTGCATCTGCTTTATGGATTCCATTTGTTCCCTATGTTATATGTCATCATGTTGCTCACCTCCTCTCTAGATTTATCAATCATGTCCTGCACTATGAGCACAATCTCTGCTGTTATCTGAGAAATTATTTCTGATTTCCTTTTTTCCAGATCCTCTTTTGTTGCCAGTTCAGGGAGTCCAGGTGGTTGAGTAATAGAGTGTTCCATCTAATTTCCCTTTTGGATTGCTCTAGGTGACTGTAAATCTAGTTTTCAGACTTATTTACTTGTCTTCTCATTTCGATGGGGTAGGTTTGCTGTTGACTCACCTTCTCTGTGCTTTGAGCAGTGGAATGGTGGCCCAGAAGCCCCTTCCTCTGCTCTGGGAGTGGTGGAATGGTGGCTGGGAGGCCCCTCCCTCTGCACTCTAGTTCACATATTTTTAGTGACCATTGTGCAGATGATATAAAACAAGGCTCTTGACTCAGCAGTGCTAAAGGGATGATTAGATTACTTTATACTAAGTTCTCCCCTGATTAAAAAGAAACTAGGGTAATGGTGAAAATTATATTTAACTTTCATGTGGCACAAGTGAGATTTTTTAAATAAATAAAAATTCAAATATAATAGAAAGGATGAACATTCTCAAGTAGAGAATGATTTTGATTTTTTTTCCTTTTCCTGTGCTATATATTGAATCTGTTAAGTGCATTCATGGTCTAAGAGGAGGGAAAACTATACTGATGCTATAAACTTAAGAAGGCTCATGTCTATTTCTTTTGGCTCTTCTGCTACTTTCTTTTGCTCATGTTATGCCTGAAGAGTAGATGAATTTCAGATGAAAAGTACATGTAACAATACACTTGGTGTTGGCAAAACTTACAAATGACTACAGGAGGCCTATTTCTAATGTCCCTGACATGAATTGGTTTTGTAATATTGCACAACTACACTCTCTGTTGGAGCATTTCCTCATCTCTGAATAGAAGAATTTCATAACTAGATCATTTTGAAGACCTTTCATCATTTACTATTACTTGATTTTTTTTTTTTTTTTTGAAATCCAGAATACACAGGTTTGGGCCAGGGATTTAGCTCAGTGGTTCCACTGCCTGTCTCACAACCACAAGGTCCTGAGTTTGATCCCAGTACCAGAATACACAGGTTTGTGTGTGCTGTAGTATTCCCTATTATTGGGTAGTACTTGAGATTAAAGAGATAAACACAATTTATTTCCTGTTTTTGAATAGTTCATATCATAAAGGGAGAAAAATATAATGAACAAGAAAGATCTTTCCAGAACTTGCTTTTAAACAGACTTACATTATATTGTAAAGGAAAATGAAGCCTGGACACTAGTAGAGTGATAAAAACATATTTTATTCAGGATCTATAGCAATGGAGGAAGAGACCTTAATATAGGATCAAGTTCAATTCCTGTACAACAAAATGTGGAAGTTTTAAATATTAGCTGTGATGCAAAAGCAGTTTGGAGGGGGATATTAGAAAATTCTAAGAGGAGATGATATACAGGAAATTGTTACTAATATGCCCTAAAAGAATTCCAGGGTAATCAGATATCACGTAGGTGATAGGGATGAGTGGGAAATTATCAGTTCTAAAGGGTGGGGGTCCTTAGTAAATTGATTTCACAGGAATCTTGCTACAATTGTGTTCTTGAGGACAAGGGCCAGAGATGGGGTCTGAGAATAAAATGGCTCAGAGGGACTTGTCTAATTGAGTGGGCTAGGGATGAACCTCAGTGGCTGAGCATTTGCTAGGGCCTTGGCTAAATCACCAGAATGGGGGAAAAAAGTCAAAAAGAGTTTTTCTCAATGGTTTTTTCGTGGTTACATTTTCAGTGAGGAAAGGAAAAATTCTTTTAAGGACTACTACCCAGTCCTTAGACCTCATGTTTACAGGAGGAAATATGAGACAGGAATAAATATTTCCTACTTGTCCACAATATTTTTCCAGTGGATGATGTGGCATAAAAATGGATAAATCCAGTGTGGAGTGGTATTTTTGACAAAACAGCTATCAACAAGTTGCATTAGCATGCACAGTGGCTAACTCACCCACATTAGAAGTTCAGAGACATGTATTCCAAAGCTATTACCTGAGACAGAAACTTTGTAATACAGGGATTTTTTGTCATTGTTCTATTTTGTTTTTCTTTTGTTTTGTGAGGTAATGTCCTACTAGGTAAACCAGCCTGACCTGGAATTTTTGAATCTTCCCCTTCAGTTCCTAGTCTTATCATTAATGTGTAGGCTACTAAGCCCAGCTAATATCAGTTATTTGGTTAAAGAAACAGTCTGTTTTAGATAATGAAAAGCAACTAATAATAACATCCAAGATATTCACTAGGTGGATGAATTAGCAAAACAAACCAGAAGAGAGACTCATTCCTTGCCAGCAAATACATAACTCAGTCAAATGCATGCCATAAGTATATTTATATAGACAGTAAATACTATGTGGTAGACATTGGACATAGTGTACAACATGATGTGATTGTTTCTTCATAAAATTCATAGCTATGGATGTCACTAATCATGATCAAGAAAGCAAATCTATAGATGTAAAACTGTGAGTTATATTATCATATAGAAATTAATTAAGGTTTTTGACAAGCAAAACAGATCAAGCAACTTGTTTCAGAGGTATGTCAGCAAATTAACCCTGAGAGTATTATTCTTTTTTTTTTTAGGGTGTACTCTTGAACTGCAATTTAAAGGTGAAGAAGAAACCAACAGATAATGAACACTGGTCTTGGTGTCATAGCATATGTAAGTGTATTAGATGAGTGGGAAAACAAAGAAAGGAAAAATGTCTAAGACACAAGCTACCTATTGGTCTGAAAGAGATAAATCAAAGAATTTCACAGAGAAAGCTTCTCAAGGAGAAAACAACACAAGCAAAAATCTGATGAACTTAGTGATGTATTTGGTTTATATTCTAGCTCAAAAAAAATATCTGGTTGTGATTTGCAAGATACCATGTGCTGATTGGTGAGCAGCCCTTCAGTGGGCAAGTAGCTCCTCTAGAGAACACCATATAGAGAAAATGTCTTTTTGGAAGGTCCTTGAAAAAGAATTTCGCATACTCACTGAATGGGCTAAAGACCACTGGTTGTAATGTATAACTAGTTGGGTAAAGCATCAAAAGAAAAGATTCTGGGCCAGGGATTTAGCTAAGTGGTGCCGCCGCCTGCCTTGCAAGCACAAGGTCTTGACTGAGTTCCATTACCGGTATCAAAAAATGAAAATAAAAAATAAAAAAGATTCTGAGAATTTCAAATTTCTTAAAATGTAATGGGATATATTAAGAAGTCTTGATTTGTTTTTATTCATGATCAAAAAGCACATAAGTCTTTCTAGAGGAGAATTAGATATTATAGTAAATATTTTTAAATGATTTTTAAAATATAATTAAGATAAATGCAGGAGTAAAACAATTAGAGTTGTTGTGTCAATTTAACTTTTGTTGCTTTAATAAGTGACAGACTTCCTGTATTAAGAATATTTGACATAATGTTATGTTTATGTTTTTTCTCCTGTCTTCTTAGAAGTTAGTATACATACCTTTATATTTATGTGTTTTATCTTTATGCATTATTATAATTTTAAATTGCCATGGAGCAATACATGACAAAATATTAGTTCATACTTGTTCAATACAGATGAAATTTTTATTTGAAGTTGAATGAATCATAGATGTGGAACCCATAAATATGGAAGCCAAATGTGTACAAATACACACATACACAAACACAATTACAACTAATGACATGATGCTATAAATCCCCTCAATTATTAAGAGCCTATTATTTTAAACTTTGAGTAAATTTTCTCTTCTTGGGTTTTAAGTCCCTAGTTTTATGGCATTCTGTGGTTAAATATATGAGTTACGTAACTTAAAAAATGTCAGTAATATTATTTTTCACCATCTGGAGAAAAATTCATTAAAAATTAGACAAATAGGTAGAGGGACACAGAAATGTAAAAAATATGAAAGATAATAATCCTATTTTTAAGGTTTTTTTAAAAAAAATCTAGCTATAGCCATATAATTGAGAAGTTTGCCTATAAACTTTTTTTTATATAAGATATTTCCTTGTTATGTAAGATATTTAGTGTTTTTCAGTAAAATATTACATATTTGGTTAATCTAGCTCACTCTTGTTTTTCTCAAATACAAATAAGATACTGAATTATAAAATGTTAATGGGTATTAAAGTGCTCCTTGCAAACACTTAGATCTCTAGGCATTGTTAACACATTTAAATTACTTCAACTGTAAACCAGGAATGATAGCTCACAGCTGTAACTGCAGGACTTGGGAGGCTGAGGCACCATTGCCATGAGTTTAAGGCTAGCCTACTCTACATGGTGAGTTCAAAGCCAATCTGAAGTATAGTGAAAACCTATCTCCAAAAAATTACTTCAACTCCAACTATTCCCTTTGGTTTTCATACTGACAGTATAGGAATAAAAAACACATTTTCTTTTACTGTCAAGTATACTTTGACATACTAGCTAGCTGAAGATAAAGACAAATATTCAGGCTAGCTAGAGGAAAACATAAACATAATCATAAAGACAAAAGTTTTGTCTCTGCTCTTGTACAGGTATAATGAATTTCTACAATCAAATTCTTCTGATTATCCTCCAATGAGGATTATTTACTTCATTCATTCACTTTATTAATATTGAAAACAAAATCAACATTTATTAACCAACATGTGATAAGAATGATATGAATATTGTATATTAATTATTTCTCATAAGATAAATTAATAAGCATATATTTGAATAAGACAGTATTTTAAAGAGAAATGTCCACTCACTATTTGTAGTCTATGTATTCAAATTCCAATGAAGAAATTGATACAGAATACTAGGAAATTTCAAGCTGCCACATTTGTTCTCAGAGAGAATTTCCCTATCCACTAATTTCAGTGAAAGTAATTCAATGAACAGTCAGACAAAGGTTTAGTTATCAAAGAAAATTAAGAGAGTTTTTCTCTTCTTACCCTATAAAATCTGAGAATTTTTTTAGTCAATACCGTGTTAATTTTCATATAAAATCTTCTGAGCAAAGGCACAAGGGAAAATTGATCTCTCAAGGTGTATGTCAATTGAATAATTTTAGATCAGGACCAAAGACAACTAAGTAAGCAATTAAAAAGATGAGTTAATGCTCATCTCACCATTAAAACTATTTAGGCTAAGTTTGATAAAGTGCTTCTATTTTCAAGCTTCTTGCAAGATTTTGAAAAAAGGAACAAATAGTTGGAAGGGTATCACATTGACATTTGTCATTGCAGTTTTGAAAAGGTTAGTCAAAGCATTCAAATAAGGAGTGTAATACTGAATGTAAAGAAGGGAATGTGGTTATTCTATAAGTAGATAAATTATATTTAAACAAACATCTAATTTACTGACATTTTAGAAAAATATATACTTGCTCCTCAGACATAATTGTAATTAATTAGAAAAAATGATTAGCAAGATACCTGATATAGGGGCTGGAGATTTAGCTCAGTGGCACCACGCCTGCCTCTCAAATACAAGTTCCTGAGTTCAATCCCAAGTACAAAAAAAAAAGATACCTGATACAGAATTTGTGCTGGTTACATCTGTGTAAAATTATTTAGCTGGTTATTAATATGGAAGTTATCTGAATTGTATACAATGTCAGGTAGGAACTTGTAACAGAATTTTAAAAAGCACTAGAAAGTATGAAAGGCAGCCATTTATACATGCAATAATAAATTTATTGTAATATTCAGATAAGTGAGTACACCACCTCAAAATGCATGAATTACAAAAGAAACTCCAAGGGCCGGGGATTTGGCTCAGTGGTTTCGCCGCCTGCTGGGCAAGCGCAAGGACCCGAGTTTGATCCCCGGTACCAAAAAAAAAAAAAAACCTCCAATATATATCATATGTGTATAAAGTATAGTTACTTTAATGTTTCAGCCTCAGATTTTAATTTATGAAAATAGAAAATATTTAACTCAGATAATTGGTATCAATATTACAGAATAAAAACATATGCATATTGTTTCTGCATGTACACATGCACATACCGCACATATACAAATGCACACACATCGATCCAAGAATATTATCAATTCTGAACCAATAAAAACCTAACTATTTGGGCCAGGAATTTAGCTAAGCAGCACAGCTCCTGCCTGGCAAGCTCAAGGTCCTGAGTTCAGTCCCTGGTACCAAAACCAAAAACAACAACAAAAAACAAACAAAAAAACTATTTCTTAAATTATAAACTCTAAACTGATGAATTTATTTTCTATCCTAAACAGAATTATTTCTGACTTGAATCTGAATTAGCTTTTGGCCTTTAATTCAGCATTTAATTCTATCTTCTTAACATATTCATAACACATCTATCTATCTTCATAGCACATACTGAAGCATAGATTCTTTTCACTTCCACTGTGGATGTCAGTCCCAAATGACTATTAGTCTACTCTAGTTAGTGCTTTATTTTCCCGCTTCACACTGCAATTACAACCCTGTCCTGAATCATTACCTGAAAACTGACCCAGTTAATGAGGTACCAGTTCATCTGCCCAGTACTTATAGACCATTTTTCCCCTGGGGAGGATTTTCTCTCCCTTCCCTAGCTGCAGCCTGAACCCCTTCTTTAAAGCAACATGTCAACATGACCAAAAACACAGTGATATTGGTCAGCAAGCTCTGCTAAAACTATACCTTCAACTTTTGCCTTTCTCTCTCACTTTTGCCTCAAACAGTGGGGTAAAGCCAGATTTATTCTCCACTAGAAACATCACTCTTTGCTGTAGGGCATCTCTATAATCTTGAAAATAACAGTGTGTGAATGTTTAGATACATTTGTGTAGGGCAGCTAAGTGGTGTTTACAAGTATGATCAAGTGGATAGAATTAATTGGACAAGAATTGGCTGTGTATCTAATGAACACTATTGCCAAACTGAATATGTGGCTGATTAGGAGCAGGTCTATGTCAGGTTAATACAATGAAAATGGTAAAATTGCTTGTATAAACAGCTCTAATCTTGAGATTGAACATGAGATACTCAATTGTTGTCTATTTTTTTCTACTGGGTAAAATTTCCTAAATTTTGCTATTGTGAGGGAGCTAATTCTGCATTTACAAATATACTATTTTAAAATAATAAAAAATGAATTGTTTTGTAAAATCTGTATATTCCTAATAAACAACAATTTTTATGAGGTTACATCTATTGTTAGTGTTTAGATTTCAAGTTATCTGGTAAACAGAATTCTAATTTATCTATATTTGTATCAGTATCTTGCAGGTATCTTGGCATACAGTTAATATCCTATAAATCTATACTTTTCTGGACTGAAAAATAAATGTTTCCCATGAAAGACATTTTTTAAAGGCAAGAATTCTGACAGATTTATGGAACCTAAACAGTGAATTACAAAATTATTACACCTTTCATCACAGCATATATTTGAAAATGTATGAAATTGTACTGAAGTTGAGACAAGGAATTTTTCTAAATTCTAGATTATTATTGAATTATAATAAATACAATTTGACTCATCATTTATAAATTACAATCTGGAAAATGAAAAAAAAAGACATAAGCCTTTCACAGCCTAAAGATGACATGCTGTGCACGCCGTTGCTGATTCGGTGGCAGCAAAGGAGGAAGGCTCTGATATGTGCACAGGAGGAAAATAGGGCCACTGAGGCAGGGGTGGGAGAAAGCCAGGTACAGGAAGGCAATGGGGTGAGAAACTCACTAGATGGAAATCCAGTATCAAGGAGATTTCTCAATGGAAGCCACAAGATTCTAGGACATTTGCACACCTTGCACCCAAGTCTGGCATAGCTGCCCTCTGCAGAGAGGACCAAGAGCCCAGAGGGAGCGGGCTGGTGCTTCCCAGCAGCCAGGCTGATGGAACAACCACCGGGGGCAGATTTTCCAAGTTCCCAGCTACAAAGACAAACACAGCAGATATTTGCAAACCAGGGCATTAGAGAATTGAAAGTTAGCCAGTGTTGTATGAAAAGATACAATAGACCCCTGGGGAATTTGAAAGCAATGGGCCATGCAGAGAAGGAACAGGAATCTAAGCCCTAAGAAAACTGGGGCCCAGGAGAATTTCCCATAAGAAATAATGAAATAGTGATTTGTTCTGCAACTCCAAAAAAAAGGGACAAAAGGGAAGTGGGAGGGATAGGGGAAAGGAAAGAAGGGAGTGAAATTAATATGAGAAAATGAAAAAATGGAAACAAATCTTTGTAAATAGGGAGGGTTGGAGGGGTTAAAGGGAGGGCAGGGGAATGGAGAAAAAATAAGAACCAGATACGTTATGTAAAGGTACAAATTTCCAATGATGAATGTCATTATATTGTATACCTAAAATGTATCAATAAAGTTAATTTTAAAAATATTCATCTAAAAATGATTACAATAGTGTAATGTAACACAAAATAATTAAAAAATACAAAATATAAAGAAAAATAAACAAATTAATCTGCATTTACCTTTGAAAACCCTCTTGACTGCTACGAGGGAGACAAAGGAGCAGAGGGTTATTGTGAAAGGAGACTTTCACTATCACTAACACAATAACTCCTCTCTATTGGCTCAATGAAATCTTTTTCTTTTCGAGTAACTTTAACAAGGAACCTATCCAATGATATTTGCTTTTGCCTCCTTATGAGGATTTTGCGGCAGTATGACATTGCATTGTTAAACAGATCCATTGGTAACACTACTACAGCTTTATTTGGGTGGTGCTTTTCCACAAAATTTTGTATTATTTCTCATGTGTTACATATCTTCCTAATCTCCTTTGAAATGAGGAATTATTGCAAGATATTATTTTTCTCCTTTTTCTCCTCCTCCACTGCAGAAGAGATCTCTTCCACAACCTCTTGATTTTGGTAAGTGATCACCCACAATCCTACAGCAAGAGAGAGAGCCATTGGCTAAATTGTGATTGTGTGATGTTTGGCATCTACAATACTCATATTGCAAGATATAGCTCATTTATCCAGTTAAAATTTATTAGAAATATTTGCTTATCTTGCAGAACACAGAACAAGATACTCATAAATATATACATATGTGTATATATATAGTATATATATGAGAAAAAAGATTAAAATATCTATCCATATATATATATAGAGAGAGAGAGAGAGAGAGAGAGAGAGAGAGAGTGTACAGGAACAAAAAAGAGTAACAATTAACTAATGATTTAATTTAAATGGTACTTTTCATGGGCCAGTCAGAGTAACTCTCACAAAAATTGTTCATGGAGAATATGAACATAAGCTAAGTACCAAATTATTAACAAGTTCCAACTTTCTCACATCTTCCCTGAATTTCCAATTTTACTTCACTTCCTATTTTACTTCATTCACTCTGCATCCCTTCTTTCATTCCCACAAATACTCTCTCTAAACCCCTCAACATTAGTCTGTTACTCCAGTCCTATCTCCTATCTAATTTTCACTAATTGATACCTCTCTTTTCTGCATCTCTTCTAATTGACTTCCTTCCTTTATAATTTTTTTCCTTTCCCTCTCTCCACATCCCAGTCTATTAGAAACAGTATACTAAAGTATGTATCTAGAATTTTTAGAAAAGGCAAAAATGTTAAAAATATTTTTAATGTAAATGATTGATGTACGCTTAGATCTGTTGACATTAATATAACCAGCAGGGATTTTCTCCTTGCAGTACAGTAAAATGTTTCAATCATATTAAACTCTGTAGGTCCTAAAGGAACCTAAATCTAAGCTATGCCCCTCAAAACTGTTATCTCTCCTGAATTTAATTCAAGTGGCATTGATAGGGAGGAAATAAAATCCAAATGGCTGAATTAAACAAAGAAAAGAAAAAAAAATAGATCAATAAGGTGCTCAGGGAGCACAAAGATGATACAACTAAACTAATAGTGGATTTAATAAACAAAATAATCACAGACCTTAATGAAGAAACTAATAATTACTACCTGAGGTAACCAAAACAATTAAAAAACCTTCTTAGTGGGAGGCATTTTTGACCTGAAAAGATTATAAAACATTTAAAAATTATTTACCATATAGTATTTACCTAGGAAAATTATAAAATATGAAAAGAAATAACAGACCTTCAAATTGAATTGAAAAAGAAATTATTTTTATAAATTTAAATGGAAGTTATAAAGTGAAGATTACTGAAATTGCTCTACATTTTAAAGAAACCAACATTTTTACATTACTGTTTACAAAGGACATCTAAATAGTAGTAGCCATAGCTTTTTTATTTTTTGAGTTTTATTAGTATGTTTGTAGTATATAATGATTACATTTGCCGTGTGGAATTAGTACATGTACATAACACATTTCAATTCCCTTCTCCCACTTCTCAGCAATTCCCTTTCATTTTTCCAGCATCAGATTTGTTTATTTACCTTAAAAGATCTTATAATTATCATATATACCGTTTGAGAGACTAATAGGACAAAGAACATATAAAAAATGTAAGACAATTGTACTAAGTCAAGGTGCACTTTTAGATAATTGTCCATGCTTGATATCTAATATAGTATAAAAAATCAAGATAAAATTTAAGTAATAGGCAGTTCTTGACAGAAGGAATAGAAAATATGGTAAAATATACATGACTTACTTTATGTCATTCTCAAAAACATTAGCATAACCTTTTACCTAACTGTATCATTATGATGAAAAGTTGTATATTTTTATGTGTCTTGTGTCATTTCTTGACCAAAATTTTTATGAACTGGATATGCTTTCTCTGCTTTCCAATCTTCATCCAATATATACAAATGACAGTTTCTACAATTTTAAAAGATGACATTTATGAGGTGAAAGTTTCCTGGTTCTTTGAATCATAGAATACACAAAAAGGAAATCAAAAGCTGCGTTTGGCTATTGTTCGACAATTCTTGTGCTGTGGGGTTTCTTTTATCCGTTACAGTAACTCATGTTTTCTCTACTCTAGCTCCCCAAGAGACACCAGTATCTTCTGCTGTTTAACAAAAAAAAAACTGTTCTGGTTCTCTGTCTGCCTCTACCTCTGTCTGTGTCTGTCATCTCTCTCTGTCTGTCTCTCTGTCTCTCTGTCTCTCCATGTCTCTGCTTCTCTCGTTGCCTCTGTCTCTGTTTCCCTCTGTCTCTTTCTCCCTCCCGCATTGCCTTTCTCCCTCCCTTGCCATTCCAGTATAGTTTCCATATGTTCTAATTCTCAAAATATTTCTTAACTTGTGTACTTCCTTTCTTTCCACCGAATCATTAAAATGTTATCGTATCTGGCATAGATTTTTTCTGTTCAAATTTGATGTTTATTCCTGTATCTAATTTTATACCACATATATTTGTATATTTCAAAGAGCCAAAGTCCTATTCTGTTTCGTAAAATAATAGATTTTGAGCATGAATTTTCTTTTCAAATTCTTTCAGTGAGTGTTTCTGATTTTTACTTAGAATGAAGAAAACTTCAGAGAGTAACCCTCTCACCTTTCAAATAAACAAACAAAAAAGCCAGAAATGCTCAGAAATCATAATTATTTGAACTAATCAAGACCTGAGTTCACAGAGTAAACAACCAATTTGAATGTTAAAATAGAAATCCAAAGAGAATCAGGATGCAAAGGCTTGCATACTTGGGGGCTATACAGGACATTATGATCAGCAAAACTAATTGAGGAAAAATTTTATTGAATTGCTAAAGGCCAAGTGTAGAGTAACATGAGTCTCGATGCTCCAGGAATTACAGTCCCATGGGGGTTCATAGACACTTGCAGAGTCACAAATAATTGAGGGAAAGGCAGATGGGAAGAGGAAACCTCACTCATAATAGGAAAGCAAGGAGGGTGAAGGAGTCAAGACACAAGGCCTTCTGGAATAGTTGTCTTTCTGCCCTCTAGAATAAAGGGTTAAGTCATGAGGAAAGGGTGTCAAGTCCTGTTACCTTTAGGCTAGAGATGGGACCCCTTCAATCTGAGAAAACAAAATTTAAAATTTACCCTCTACCCATAGTGGAAGAGCAGAAGGAGATCATGGATCCAGACATTAGAAAAATCAAGCACAAGCTAAGGGCAGAGTCAATGAGAAAGTTCAACCTCAGTACCCACTGAGGATGAAGGAAAATCACACTAAGCACCACCTTATCTCCAACAACCAACACAGAGAGTTCAGAGTAACAAGTAGCAGCAGTGTAGCAACAGCAGTACCAACATTGACTGTTAGGAGATGGGAAATAGCATGGAAAAACTGTCCCTGAGCACAGGCACAAAAGGAAGAATAAACTCTAGGACACGACAGATTTGAGAAAAAGAATCCGGTAAGCAGCCTGTGCTAAGCAGTATATTAGAGGAATATAAGGCTTAAGGAACACAGAGGATAAGCATTTCAATGAAAAACCCAAAGCAACCCAACTCAGCTTTACAGATTCAAACACAAGATTCCTAAGAAATGTTGTGTCATTTCCAGACATAAATGCCATTTAATTACTATTTTACACAAGACATTGGCTCTCACTAGACAATTATGAAGGAAAAAATACCAAATCAAAAATTAAAGCAGTCAAAATACAACTTTAATATCACACAATTAAAATTAAGTATTTAATTATTAAATTAAGTATTGAGTTAAAAGCCTTGGTGGAGAAAGTGGACAATATACATCAAAAGGAAGAAAATTTTGATAGAGATTGAAATTGTAAGAAATATGACTGGAAATGCTAGAAATTGAAAAGAAAATGTAGACTTGAATAATATTTTGATACGTTTATTATGGCCAATAAATTGAACAGTAAATTTTAGAATGAGTCAATACACATTAGTCAAAGTAAATAGCAAAAGAAACAGTGAGAAGGTGTGTGAGAGAGAGGATGGAGGGAGAGAAAAAGAAATAAAAAGGCAGAGAGAGAGAAAACAAACAGCTCCATGAGCTATAAAGAAATAACAATCCAATATATTGATAATCTGAACAAAAAGAGAGGAGAGAAAATGAAATATTTGAAAATATCGTGGCTGAAAAATAACAAAAATTTTTGAAATATAAAAAGACAAATTCAAAGCCTTGCATGATTCATGCTCATGATCTCAGCACTCAGGAGGGTGAAGTAGGAGCATCACCATGAGTTTGAAGTTAGCTGGAGCTACATAGCAAATTTAAGGCCAGCCTGAACTACATAGCAAGACCCTGTCTCAAAAATAAATAAATAAATAATTATTTTAAAAAAACATACAAATTCAAGTAGTACAGTTACTGTTATGTTTGGGTCTAGATGTCCCCCCAGAGCCTCAAGTGGTCATGGGTGGCTTTTTCATAGGTGGCTGAATCTAGAGTGTGTAATGCCAAGATTTAGACATGTGATTATTAAATCA
Source organism: Heterocephalus glaber (assembly GCF_053883595.1). Lineage (NCBI taxonomy): Eukaryota > Metazoa > Chordata > Mammalia > Rodentia > Bathyergidae > Heterocephalus > Heterocephalus glaber. The sequence goes on along the minus strand of NW_028258354.1, from coordinate 6,294,401 downwards.
GTACACTGATTTGTTTGAAACTATCCTTATACCTGGTAGTCTGGATAAACAAAAGGGGCAGAAAGAGACCGTTAAGCATCTCTCATTGCTTTTGCTATCATGTGGGCACCATGAACTGTTTCTCCTCTGCCATGCCCCTGTGCCATGTGTCACTCTGCTTTGAAGCCAGCCAGTTCTACAAACTGTGAGCTAAAAAAGCCCTCTCCTCTTTAACTTTGGGTGTTGGGTATTTTGTCTCAGCAACAAGAGAAAAGTAACTAAAATAGTTACCCTAAATAAAATAAATATAAAACACAGAACCATATCTAGACACAAACTATCTCAGACCAAAGATAAAGAAAAAACCACAAGGCTATCAAGGCACAAAGGCACAGAGGGCACCAATAAATAAAATGAAAGAAAATGAGATATAGCAGGCTTCATGAGATAATCTATGCAAACCTGAAGACAACAGAGTAATATTTTGTAGCAGTTTGTTATTTGGTAAAGATGTAATTAATTAAACATAACACATATGTGCTGTATAACAAATGGAACTATATATTTAAGAAAGTTATAAAGGTACACATTATCCCCGACTTATCATGATCCAATTTAGGATATTTTCCTATTCTCTCTCTCTCTCTCTCTCTCTCTCTCTCTCTCTCTCTATCTATCTATCTCTCTCTCTCTCTCTCTCTCTCTCTCTCCCTCCCAGTACCCAGAATGAAACTCAGGACCTTGTGCTTGCCAGACACATGTGGCACCACAATGCTGTAAAAGTGAAATATATTTAATCAAATTTTTAATTCTTATTTTCTCTTAAAAACTATATGATGTAGAATGATGGTTACCAGAAGATGGAAGTGATGGGGGTAGAAAAAGTTTGATAAATGAGTACAACATTATGCTTTGATAAAAGAAAGAAGTTCTGGTGTGCGAGTCACACAATAAGGAGACTACAGAAAACAATACCATACATTGCATTTGGTAAGTTTATATATTCTGCTGTTGGGTAGAATATTCTGTACATGTCTCTTAAGTTTATTTATGGTTACTTGTTTTTGGTGTAAGCTTATAATGAAAAATTATAAAATTGATACACATTTTATGTCCAGAAATACTATCTTGGCAAATATTTTTTATGATTTTATTGTTTCTTATATTTTGGAACTGTGTTTTGTTTTCTTTGCATCCCTAGCTACCACTGGAAATATGTAATAAATGTTTGAGAGAATTAATTTATTTTTATGCCTTATAATTGCCATGGTTTACTACTTCTACTATAAAATCAAGGCCAAAATGTACACAGTAAAATATAAATAAATCATTCAATGATACTGTTGCAATGTTTTGACTATGCTGGTATTAGGTTAACATTCAAGGCAAGTGGTTCTATATTGCCCTTCACCTGTATGGTTATAGTACCAGATAATTCCCTCATTCAATAAATTAGAAAATATAAGTATAAATATGGTTATATGAATTTACTCTTTAGCATAATACAAGGAAAGAGTTTATGTACTTTCAATATATTTTAAAATTAAATAATAGTTATATAAAATCCATTTTCTCATAGCATAGTAGAAACTGACATTAAAAAGTGAATATTCATAATCTCTGTCCATCACAGTATGCAGTACCAGGCTTTATTTTTTAAACTAAAAAGACATGACAAAAATGTAAAGTAAAATAAATTACTACATCCAGCAGAAAGTAAAAGAGCAACTTGCTGCACATATAGAACTTTCAAAATTACAAGCCACACTCTTAGAATAAAATATCTATAATAGCTGATTTATTGAAGGGCATTAGCAAAGATATTTACTAATGCCCTTTAAAGGTATTTAAATATTTTACAGAAGTTATTCCTTTTGGAATCAAAACATACCACAGATAAATTTGCTTTTGAAAATGGCAGTGTGATTATTTAAAGTATGATTCACTTCTTCATCCATTTTATCAGCAATAAAAAGTTTGTCAGTAGAAACACATTTCTTGAACATATTGAAATAACTTCTATATGCATATGAACATCTTTACTAAATATTAATATCTGTGAATTAGATTACAATAGATTTAAATAAGAATATGGAGCTTTTATAATATTCCTGAACAAACTTTAGGCTTTCTAAATAGATAAGACCTTCTCTCTTCTTAGCTCTCAAAATAAAGCTTAACTTCATAACGTAAAGTTCACTCTTGACGCTAAATATATGTGGTGGGCAGAATAACGGCCCCAACTATGTCCATGACCTATTTCCAGAAACTGGGAATATGTCACCTTATATGCCCAAAACTACTTGCTGTTGTGATTAACATTAAAGACCTTGAAACAAGGAAATTGTTTTGAATTACCTGAATGGATCTAATTAAATCACATGATTCTTCCCAGAAGAAGATAAAAACAGAAGAATGGATGAGACAGATAAGATATGAGAATCAGGGCTGTGAGCCCATAAGTGCAGCCATCCTTCAAAGGTAGCAATAACCTTTAAACAATAGCTAGAAACCAAACAAGATTTCAGGCATGCAATTGGAAGAACTAATTGCAAACAACCTGAAAAGGCAAGGAAACAAATTTTCCATTAAAATATTAGAAAAGGTACACAGAGTTCCAATACCTTGATCTTAACCTTGGGACACCATACTGGATTTCTGACCTAACATGTGGACCCTGTCCTTGATACATATGCCTTTCTGTCTTCATTAAATGCATGCCATGAAAATCTATATAGCTATATCTATATAAATATATAACTACACACTTCCTTTTTCAAATCATTCTATAGAATGTCTCAAAACTCATTACCATATAATAATTCCCTGTTGTGATTATACTTGTAAATAATTTACATTCATTCTAATTGCCTGGTTAAAAATCATATATTTCACAGGAATTTGATTGTAAAGAGCATGCACTGATTTCCTAATGCAAACCTGTCCTAACACAGGTAAAAATGCAAAACAGATAATTAAAGAATCAGAAAGGCCCTACAAAGTTATGAGACATTTCTTCCATTAAAATTATTTGATGTTGAGCACCTGGAAAGTAGCCTCGCTTCCTGCCATCCTAGGCTCCTAGGGAAGAGAAGGTGAGCTGGTCCCAGCACCTGGAAGGAAGCTCCCCCGCTGCCATCCCAAGCTCCTAGGGCAGAGAAGGTGAGCTGCGTGGGTGCCAGAAGCAACCCCCCCACACACTGTGGAAATGAGAAAACACATAAACAAGCCTCAAAAACAGAGTTCAAGATCACCTACAGCAACCCCAAAGGGAAACGAGATGAAACAATCTGATACTCAACCACCTGGACTCTCTGAACTGGCAACAAAAGAGGATCTGGGAAAAATGAAATCAGAAATAATTACTCAGATAACAGCAAAGATTTTGCCCATGGTGCAAGACATGATTAATAAATCTAGAGAGGACACAGATAAAAAATTAGAGGATCTGAGGAACATGATGGAATCCCAACATAGGAAACAAATGGAATCCATAAAACATACACAAAAAGATTTCCAAGAGATTAAAAACTCCATCGAAAGTCTGCACAGCAGAATGAACCAATGTGAGGAGAGAATTTCACATATAGAAGATAAGATTGCAATTAGTGAAGAGGAAAAGAAAAATTGCTTTAAAATTGTTAAGGGAACACAAGAAATCAATCCAGCAGCTGCTAGATGATCCAAAGAAGAATAACATAAGACTGATTGGAGACAATGAAGAAACAGGAGAGAGTGCAGATGACATTAAAAATCTGTTCACAGAAGTGATGACAGAAAACTTCCCAAGGAGGGGAAAAGAACTTGACATACAGATAAGTGAGGCATATAGGACTCCAGCTAATCTTAATCAAAAAATCTACACATAAGCATATAGTAGTTAGGATTCCAAAAATCCAACAGAAGAACAAAATTCTACAAGCAGTGAGAGAAAAGAAACAAATCACATACAAAGGAAAGCCCATCAGAATCACAGCGGACTTCTCAATGCAAACCCTCAAGGCAAGAAGAGCTTGGAGTGATGGATTTCAAGCCCTAAAGGAAAGCAGCCTCCAACCCAGATTGATGTACCCTGCAAAACTATCTTTCAAAATTGATGGAGAAACAAGATACTTCCATGATAAAGAGCACCTCAGGAACTTCATGAATAACAAACCAGCACTCGAAAAATTTTAGGCAATACCCTAGGAAAAGACAATGAGGATCACAAACCCAGGAAACCCGGCAGAATGAATCCATTGGATGTGACAAATTAAACGCAAAGGGGGAGAATCCAACAAAAAGAAAACGTCATGATAAGGCTTTTAAAACTTTTAACTTCGTCTCCCTAATGAATGTATAATTCAATCTTGTTATTGTACTGATTAGTATTTTTCTGATTCTAGAGTTGCACACCATTTCTTGTGCTATGCTGGCTATTTATCATCTTCTTATGTCTACATTTTAATTGGGTTGTCTATTAATGAGCTCTAAGAATTCTTTATATATTCTGCTCATAGGTTATATGTATTGTAAATATGGTCTGTTTAAGGACTACTTTTCATTTTAATGATGTCATTTAAAGTTCTAAATTTTGATGGAATCTCATTTATCAATTTTTTTCTTTTATACATCATGATTTTTTATCCTAGGTAGTTCTTGCCTACCCTGAATTCATACATATTTTCCCTTATAATTTCTTCTTAAAGTTTTATACTTTTAGGCTTTCTTATTTAGGTTCATAGATCCCTTCAAGTTATTTTCATGTATGGAAGAAAAGGATTGAGCTTAATTTTTTATATACGGATACCAGGTGTTCTAGTGCCATTTGCTGAAAACACTTTCTCTTCCTCAGCTCTTGAATTGAGTTTATATTCTATAAAATGCTAAAGTTAAATAACCTTTCAAAACTCAGTGGACCATATATGTGTGGTTCTATTTCTAGATTCTCTGTTTTATTCCAATGATCTATATGTCTTTCCTTACACCAACACTGCCTTGATTACTGTAGCTTTAGAAGAAGTCTTAAAATTCAGTACTAAACATCTTCCAACACTGTTTTTGTTTTTGGCTTTTCTGGGTCCTCTGCACTCCTACATAACTTTTAAATTTCAATATCCAGTTCTTCATTTATAGCAAGTATACACAGACCTAAATTTTTATATATACCTTGTGTTTTCTAATCCTGCTAAATTCAAGTACAAGTTCTAGGGACTCCTAGTGATTTCTTAGTATTTTCTCTGTAGATGATCATTTCATCTACATATAAAGATTTTGCTTCTGCTGTGCCAATCCTATCCTAGTTGTGTCATTTTATTGCCAGACTATTTTGGTTTAGACCTATGTTTCAAAGTCTGATGGACAGATGAAGAGTAGGCATATATGCCCTTGTTCCCCACTTTAGGGAAAAAGCATTTTATAGTCTCCATTCATAGAAGGAGTTTTTGTTGGAAGTATGGAGTACATGTCTTTGATCTGTTGAGAAGGTTCTGTTCTACTTCTAGTCTCCTGGTAGCTTTTACCATGAACAGCTGTAGAATTTAGTCCAATACTTTTTCTCCAACTAGTGACAGGATCATATGGCTTTCTCCTTTCCTCTGTTAAAATGATGACTTTTGGGGATGGATCTTCCAATGCTGAACCAACGCTGTCATCACTATAACAAAACCACTTTCTACATCCTGCCAGATTTGACTTCTAAGAGTTTGTTTTGTTAAACAAATTTCTATCTATGTTCATACTTTTTTCTTCTATTATATTTATCCAGTTTTATGGTTAGCACAATGTTGAGTTCCTAAAATGAGGGGAGAAGTGTTCCTTCTTTTTTCTGCTTTAATTGTTTGATATAATTAATCAGTTAAAATGTTTATGAGCCTGCTGTTGTCATATAGGTAGGTTTTCAAGCTAGAAATATACTTTCTTTAATAGGTGGTATTCAAATTTTATATTTCCTCCAGAGTTAGTTTCATTAATTTGTCTTCTAAGTTACTTCTTAGAAGTTGTCAAATTTATTTCAAAAAAGATTTTTGTAATATGCTTTCTATATCCTTTTAAATTCTGTAAAATCTGTGGTAATGTCTCCTAGATCTTAATATTGTAATTTAAAAAATGTTTAACTGATATTGTGTAACCGGAAGAAAAGGTCTAAAAGAGCAGGGGAATTGGGAGGGGTAGGGGAAGGGAAAAAAGGGAAAGGAAAAAATATGAGAAGAGGAAAAAAATGGAAACAAGGTCTTTGCAAATAGGGAAGGGTGGAGGGGGTGAAGGGAGGGCAAGGGAAGGGGAAAAAAAATAAGAACCAAGAGACTCATGTAATGATACAAGATCCCAATGATGAATATATCTGTATTTTATACTAAAAATGTACCAATAAACTTAATGGGGGGAAAAATATTTGGTGTCATTTGTGAAAACAAAATATATAAATCCTAGTTATTGTAAGGTTTCTCTGCAAAAGTGAAGCTTGCCATGTTTAATTCCATATCTATTTTTCATGATTTTCTATTTTTGGCCTCAATTAAATGTATATGCATATATTCGTCACTCTTCTAAATATTAGTAGTACAATACATAGTTCTAGGTCTTTAATTATTCACCATATTATCTTGCAGTAGTGTCCTCAACGAATTTATACTAAACATATTTATATGAAATTAGAATGTTTCTCTATGAAAGAGAAATTTTAAAATTTCCCACTCAAGCAGAATACTGAAATGAATCGATGAAACAAAAAAAATTACTGATTAAAATATTGAAAGATTGAAAAATATCTGACTTCTCTACATAGAAATAGTAAGTGAACTATGTAGAGATCATATTGACATTGCCTTCATTTTTCTTCTAGGAGACATTTTTTAATTTTATTCTGATAAGAAGTTTAAGCATTTGATCTAAGTCATAATTATTTGGATGTTTGGGATATTTAAATTGGGAAACAAAGTGAGAAATTAGAAGATAACTGGTGTATGAAATAATAACAAAGGAACTGCGCAACTATTCAAATTCCCTTCTCTTGGCATAAAAGATCTTTGAAGTGACTTTAAAAATTATCCAGAGTAGATACCAAAAAAATTGAGTTGAAAAAGGGTGGTCCAAAACACATCTATAATTAGATTGAATGGGTTCTTGTCACTCTTAGTTAACGAGCCTTTCTTTCACTATGAAACTTTAATTTCTTATATAACACTGTGTGATGGTTGATTGATTGCGTCAACTTAAGTAAGTGACACTCAACTAAACTGGCTGAGCACAGTTCTGGGTGTGGAAGACCCACCCTATAGAGGATTGTCACCAGAATGCTATAAAAGAGAAATGAAAATGAAAGGATTCCTTCTGTTTTTTTTGGAGGAGCTCTCATTTCCCCTTTCACTTTGGACTTTGTTTCCTTGACTTCCAGTGCAGATTCTTCACCCTTCAGCACTGACCCTTCAGCTTTCAGGTGCAGACCTGTCAGCCTCCTAAGAGGGACTCATGTGGGACATTGCATGGAGTTCCAGGCCTCCTACTGGATCCTTTGAATGCCCAGTTCGTGGACAGACGTTTTGCATTTCTCCACATCCGACTCTGTGGGCAGCCATTGTAAGCCAATTTTGTAAATTCTTATGTTTGTATATCTTGTATTAAATCTGTTTTCTCTAGTAGGCACTGACTGATACACCCTGTTATATTTCTTAAAAATAGGAATCAAGAAAAATATTCTTTACTATTTTTATCATTGTCACTTGTGCAACCAAAAGTATACAGTATAAAGTGGTATGATTATAAAGAACTCATCAAAATAATGTTCATCCTAATGGTATTTTGACAATTGACTTAATATTTTTTCTCAATTCTTTCATCTAACTCAGTGTATATAATAAGTCCCTTATAAATGCATTACACCCAAGTAGTATAACTGACAATGTTTTGCAAGCTTCATGAAATTAAGCCATAAATTGCTATATATGCATATTCCTTATATGCATGTAAGTTTTAGTAAAACAAAATAGTGTAAGCAAATGTATTTTAATAGCTATTTAATTGCAGCATATTGCTCCAATCCATAAGAGAGAAACCATGCTATCCAATACCATGTCACTTGGAAGTTTAACCACATTGACATTGTTCTAACTTTGTATATAGTAACATTTGTGCTTTCTTGCTTTGCTACAAGCTGATCATAAAAATAAATTTGAGCTTCTCATTTTACTGATAATTTTACTTACGCTAGAATATGAGACAGATAAAAGTAGAAATGAGTGGAAGAGGCAAAGGTAGTCCTATTTCTTGTAGTTATATATGCTCCCACACAGGGGGAGTATATTAATAAGCTTGTGCATAAACCCTGGGAAGTGAATTGTTCTTAAGGGAAAATAAGGCAAGTTGTTTTTCTGACTTACTCAACCATGTTGAGCTCTCTGAATTATCCAGCTGAGTTACTGCATGTTTACCCAGTGTATTAAATAGTTTAGCAATGGCAGTGGTAAATGTCTGAACAGTATAGACTAAAAAAGAATTTCTATTCTGTACAAAAATCTTAGTTTTCTACTGACTATTTTGGGGAGGGAGTATTAGCAATAGAATATAACAAGGTGTAAAAGAAATGTCAAACTATGTTAACTACTAAAATTTGGATCTATAAGTAGTTATATCCAACTAGCTGATGACCAGAGAGGTCTTTTGGAAGATACTGAGGGACATTTTTAGTGACCAACCTCTTCTGTTTACTTTGCATTGGCAAAAATTGGGTACCCTGGCCTTATATAGAGGCAAAAGCACCAAAAATCCATACTGGAAGTCCTTAGCAAAGAAAGATCATTCATATCAGTAAGGAACTATCTATTACGGTAGATGAAATTATATTATTCAAATAAACAAAATTAGCTCATTTCTGGATTTTATGCGCCACATATACCTTATGTGTTCTCTTGAATCAGGCATCTATTTGATTATTAAATTCAAATTATGCTGTAATTCTATGCCACCTACTATCACTATCAAAAGTCTGTACTTGTACTGCTTTTAAATCTTGTATTATTAAGCAGTATCTTTGCCTATAACTAAAACACTTCCTGACACCATTAATCTATCACCTGTTCTAATACCACACATATTTCTGAAGACTAAGTTGAACAGTTACCCTTGATAAGCAGACTTTTAATCAAGAAAATAAGGCATAGTTAATTATGCTCATGGGTTTTGCTTTAAATGATTCTTATTAAATGTGTGATTCACCTTCTAGCCCACAACCTAGGTATGACATGGCAGTTTATCCTTTAACTGATGTTCATGGAAATTAGAGTTAGACACAGACTTAATCCAATTAGCAAATCCATCACCACGTGAAAGTGAAAAATTGCTGACAGCTAAAAAGAGTGCCATTTTTGGTTTTTATGCTACTGTGTTCTCTAATTGCATCTCTCCTGTAGCACTGAGATGTCACAAAGGTCAGAAAATAGTCAATGGGAATACGAATATGAAAATGCTGCTTTCCAATGGAAAAAATATAATTTTAAAGGATTTATGTTATAATATTATGAATGTTCCTTTTAAAACTTTCATTCTAAAATTGTTCTACAACTAATTTTATTATTGCTACTGTTTGATATAACACTAGTGAAAAGGGAAAAGTTATAAGGAAAAATGGAGAACAAAGCCTAAAATAGCCTGGAGTTTTCTAATTTCTACTTGAATTTACATTTCAGTGTGGATAGTGGATACTTCTAGTATTTATTCTTCTATAATTTTTGCTAATGAGATTATTAAGGTAATTTTAAATAGAAGAGCATGCATGTGATTATTTTGCAACACTAAATAGTATGTCTCATTGCTACACCCAAAAGGGCATTCAAAATGGGGTAGCAGGGCTTTCCACTTTAAAGTCTTTTTTTTTTTTGGTTTTTGGTTTTTTGGTACCGGGGATCAAACTCAGGTCCTTGCGCTGTGCAACAGGCTGTGAAACCACTGAGCTAAATCCCCGGCCCTAAAAGTCTTTTTGAAGTGTTTCCCAGCTATTATCAGTTCAAGACAGGCTGGAGCATGAGAATTCCTGCTTTGTATTTAATGTGAAATACTACTTATTTAACTAGACTCTGTAACTGGCCTCCAAGACACGTAATTTTCACATTACATTTTTTGAAAATATCTAACAATCTAAATTTAATATTTAGAAAGTGAGAGAAACTTACAAAAAATAGAGAGTAGAGATTATGACTTTACCTTTTGTGTTTCTGTATCCTGTATATCACA